>NW_019154099.1:58291544-58292649 GCF_002288905.1 Enhydra lutris kenyoni
TTGGGTATTCATCCTTTCTGATGGAGGCATAATACTCCATAGTGTATGGAGTATAGGACCACATCTTCCTTATCCATTCGTCCGTTGAAGGGCATCTTGGTTCTTTCCATAGTTTGGCAACCGTGGCCATTGCTGCTATAAACATTGGGGTACAGATGGCCCTTCTTTTCACTACATCTGTATATTTGGGGTAAATAACCAGTAGTGCAATTGCAGGGTCATAGAGAAGTTCTATTTTTAATTTCTTGAGGAATCTCCATACTGTTCTCCAAAGTGGCTGCACCAACTTGCATTCCCACCAACAGTGGAAGAGGGCTCCCCTTTCTCCACATGCCCTCCAACACATATTTCCTGTCTTGCTAATTATGTCCTTTCTAACTGGTGTAAGGTGGTATCTCAATGTGGTTTTAATTTGAATCTCCCTGATGGCTAGTGATGAACATTTTTTCATGTGTCTGATAGCCATTTGTATGTCTTCATTGGAGAAGTGTCTGTTCATATCTTCTGCCCATTTTTTGATATGATTATCTGTTTTGTGTGCGTTGAGTTTGAGGAGTTCTTTATAGATCCTGGATATCAATCTTTTGTCTGTACTGTCATTTGCAAATATCTTCTCCCATTCCGTGGGTTGCCTCTTTGTTTTCTTGACTGTTTCCTTTGCTGTGCAGAAGCTTTTGATTTAGATGAAGTCCCAAAAGTTGATTTTGGTTTTTGTTTCCTTTGCCTTTGGAGACATATCTTGAAAGAAGTTGCTGTGGCTGATATCAAAGAGATTACTGCCTATGTTCTCCTCTAGGATTCTGATGAATTCCTGTCTCACCTTGAGGTCTTTTATCCATTTTGAGTTTATCTTTGTGTACGGTGTGAGAGAATGGTCGAGTTTCATTCTTCTGCATATAGCTGCCCAGTTTTCCCTGCACCATTTATTGAAGAGACTGTCTTTTTATATTTTTTCCTGTTTTGTTGAAGATTAACTGACCATACAGTTGAGGGTCCATATCTGGGCTATCTACTCTGTTCCACTGGTCTATGTGTCTGTTTTTATGCCAGTACCATGCTGTCTTGGTGATCACAGCTTTGTAGTAAAGCTTGAAATCAGGTAACG
>NW_019154099.1:58295649-58483161 GCF_002288905.1 Enhydra lutris kenyoni
TGAAGTCCCAAAAGTTCATTTTTGCTTTTGTTTCCTTTGTCTTTGGAAACATATCTTGAAAGAAGTTGCTACTTCAGTTAATTCTTAAACTTTTGGGGGGTTATGTGGGGGAGCATCATGACTTGAATGTTTAACTGCAGTTTGCATACACATAAAAGAAGGGGGGGCATGAAAGGACAGGAGCTGGGCACCTGGGTGGCTCAGTGGGTTAAGCCTCTGCCTTCGGCTCAGGTCATGATCTCAGGGTCCTGGGATCGAGGCCCGAATTGGGCTCTCTGCTCAGCAGGGAGCCTGCTTCTCCCTCTCTCTCTCCCTGCCTCTCTGTCTACTTGTGATTCCCGTCTGTCAAATAAATAAATGGAAAATCTTAAAAAAAAAGAAAAGAAAAGAAATGCCAGGAGCTAGTAAGATTAAAGCACACAACACATGGGGCAATATATTTACAAAACATTCACAATAATTACAATATTGGTCTATACTGGTTGTTTTGACTGTTTTGTTATTGTTCACATTAGCCTGTATAGACATTCACTGGATAGTGGATGGGGACCATTCATTCATTCATTCATTCATGTGTTTCATTCCCTTTCTTTTCCCCACAGTTTACAAGCATCAGGAGTGAGATGGGGGAGCTTTATGTCTGGTCTGGTTTCCCTTTATAAGAAGAGCAGACTGCACATCATGGGGCCAGAGGGGGATGTTCTCTAGGAGAAACGAGAAAATGGCACTCTCCCGGCAGTCACCTGTAGATTTGGAGAAGAGGCGAAATGAGACTCATGGAACTCAATTATGAGCTCCTCCCATGTTCCCTGGCATACTGACATGTCCACATTTTCAATGACTTAGTGATTTTCAAGGTCCTCTGTCTGCATTGAAAAAAAAAAATAAAAGGGCACCTGGGTGGCTCAGATGGTTAGGCATCTGCCTTCAGCTCAGGTCGTGATCCTGGGGCCCTGGGATCGAACCCCACATCTGGATCCCTGCTCAGCAGGGAGTCTGCTTTCCCCTCTGCCTCTGCTTCTCGCCCCTGCTCATGCTCGCTCGCTCTCTCTCTCTCTCTCCCTCAAATGAATAAATAATATCTTTAAAAAAAGTCACATAGTATTTAAACTGGATTTTTTGCTCTTCTCTGGGACACCAGGAAGGCTTGGAACCACAACCCCAGACAAGTGCATGGCATCAGCAGCCTCTTCAATCACAAGCCAAACAGCTACTAGTTTATCTTTCTAGACTTGGACACATTTTGAGCAAAACTGAGACATCCCAGACCAAAGTTTTCTCTTTCAGATATTTACACAAGTTCAAAATTGTATCACAGCATCTTCTACGTTTTGCCCCTAGAGTTTAAAAGAGAAATGCATTTCAACATTGGACCATGCCCACATTGACAGAAAGCTGGCCAATCAACCGTAGTTGGGGTAGATATCCAAGAACTGAAGGGCCTAGAAAATCAAGAGAAACTGAAAGTCTTCTTCAGGCAATTTATGAACTTGCTGTGGGACCTCTAGGCGGACCCATTCACCACATAGAGACAGATCCACCGGAGTGGTATCTGCACCTTCCACTTTGCATTGAGCCTGTGTCTACCCCATTTTTCTATTTTCCATTGAATCTATAGCAGAGTTAGAATTGGTCCCATCAAGGAAGGATGAGATCAAGTGTACATTATGGTGTTCTAAATAATCAAATGTGTCTATGCTCTGGGGATCCCATTTACTGTGGTCAGAGAAGAAGCAGATGAAATTTGGAATAGCTGAGAAACCCTCATCACCAGGATCCCAGCCCAGCTAGACATGTGCTCCAGGCACCAGAGAAGCATTCTGATCTGGGTCTGCATAGCCGGCCTTCCATTCCTCCTACCCTGTGCTGCCCAGACTTCACGGACCAGGTGGCAGTGGCTAAAGATAGAGATTTATAATGCTTTCTTTTGGGAAAAGAGATTGAAATGTTGCCCCTTCATCATGCTTCTACATTCCTTAAGTAGACTTGAATTTTTCTCTAAAAAAAAAAATACAATGTATGTTGAATTTTCCTGTTGGTAAGTTGGAGTGTTACTATGTATTTCTTCATCCATTTCACAGGAGGTAAAGCTTGTACACAATTATAAAGAAAACTCCCACATCTCTTCTTCAATACTTTGTTATCTGGACCTGACTTAGAAAAATCTGTATGTAAATAACTGATGTAAATGTTCTGAGGGGGAAAATTCTTAAATGGCAATTTCTTTTCTTGCAACCTACTTTTCCTCACTGAGAAATGCGCCTATGGAAAAATCCAGATACTTTGGCAGATATACATAAGCAAAAGGCTTTGAATTCACATATTTTTGCTAGAGTTCTGATTTTAGGGCAACACGGCGACTGGGGATGCAGTTTTTTTTTTTTTAAGATTTTATTTAATTATTCAGAGAGAGAGAGAAAGAGAGGGAGAGAGAGATATTAAGCTCACAATCAGGGGGAGAGGCGAGGGAGAAGCAGACTGCCTGCTGAGCGGGGAGCCCAATGCAGTGCTTGATCCTAGGACCCTGAGATCATGACCTGAGCCCGAGGCAGCTGCTTAACCAACCGAGTTACCTAGGCATCCCAAGGTTGCAATTCTACTTATTTTCCGTATAATCCAGAAAGACCTAAAAATTTCATTATAGATAGTCACCTCTTTGAAAATTTTAGTCATCACTAGATGTGATTCTGAATAAAATTGTTAAGGAAAATAAATAAATAAATGGTCTCAAATTGATCTCAATTTTGTACACAGATGTGAGATGATAGTGGTTGAATATATAGATAATTTGGATAGTAGTAAATGGGCTAATGTTCTAAAAGAACTTTGTGTACTATTACACACTAAATAAATGTAAGGTATTATTATTATTGCTACTATTTTTTAAAGATTTTTAAAAAATTTATTTGACAGAGATCACAAGTAGGCAGGGGTGGGGGGTGGGGAAGCAGGCTCCCTGCTGAGCAGAGAGCCCGATGCGGGGCTCCATCCCAGGACTCTGGGATCATGACCTGAGCTGAAGGCAGAGGCTTTAACCCACTGAGCCACCCAGGTGCCCCATATCATTACTATTTTTAATGAAGATACTACTTCTATGCATAGTGGATCTATTTCTGCCCGCCTTCTAACCACTTTCCCTATGATACATGATACAAGAAGAAAGTATTTAAATACTTCATTCCGTACTCAAGGTGTGGTTGGTGGACCATCAGCATCGCCAATACCTGGGAACTCGTTAGATGCAGAATCTAAGTGCAGGCCCCAAGCTGAGCACATTTTAACAGGATCTCCACGTGATTCTTACTCTTGAGAAACATGGCTTTGACCGTACAGGCTGCTAACTATACCTCAGGCGGCAGCACAGGGGTGGGGGTGGGCATTGGGTGGGATGTGGGTGGGGAGTGGGGTGGGGTGGGTGGGAGATGTATTAAGACTGGAATAAGATGTACTTAATCACTTGATCTTCAGCTTTCACATATAAAAATTGAATTCTAGTAAAAATTCTATGTATAACTTGTAAAGACAACTCCCTGCATAGATAAATGGCAGTTGGGTATTAACGGGATGCCCAAATTATCATTCTGTAAGCTGCTTATAGCCAAGGAGTGAAACTTGGAGACATTTGGAGTTTGTTACTAATAAAGGAACCAGACATCACGGATCCTTTCTCTAATTCACGCCACTGTCTCCCACATCCTTGTTCTTCCTCCAGCTTCTCCCCCTGATTGACGAACTAGCTCTTGTCATGTCTCCACTCCACTGGGACACATTCTGGCCCTCCTCAGTGACCACCAAATGAAGTAAGTACAAATTTCTCGCAACGGCTTTTATCACCATCCATAATAAGACCCAATGTGGCTTTCTCGGGTCTCAGCATCTCCTCTTTTCCTACTTACATACGACCCTTCAGAGTCTGCAAAATGTAAGAGCATTTTCCTCTTCTTTGCAATCCTTGCCCTCCTGGGACCTTGGCCTGTTTGGAGTGACTGTTTGAAAGCACGCTCAGTGCCCTGAGTGGAACTGGAGTTCTCAGGAATGTGAAGTTGGTTTGGTCCAGAGAGCTGGGCATCTGGGAATGCTCAGGTCCACTGTCCTCCACGTACAGATTTCCAACTCATCCCAAATATTGCTGTCTCTCCTGGGCACACACCTCTCATGACACAAGGGCACGTCAACATTAAGAAGAGGGGAGTTTAGTCCAGTGGAACATTTTTCCTTATTTCTTTGAAAACCCTTTTGGCAGCATTTTACATCTTAATTTCATAGCATTTCATACCACATTTTACAACTCAAGATTAAATTTTCTGCTCAGCCTTCGTAGTCAAACTATACTCTCTTGAACAAAATAAAAACACTCACTATCCAGAATGTACTTAGCCATGTAAAATAGAAGAATTTATCCATGTGAGCATTTTTAATCAAACCACCTCAGTAGCATATGAACACTAGTTATAAAAACTAGGCTGTGAGCAAATGTATAGAAACCCTTTATCACTGAAGAAATGCACTGTGGGCTCTGCAATTCAGTTTAGCAAGAAGGAACTTTACATCACCAGAACATTTCAGCTGAAATACTTTTTAAACCCAAATCAAACATTAAGACTAATACTGTAATAGTTCCTATTTTTAATGATTTTTTTCCCTCTAGTTTTGCTGTGGTTTTATTTGTTCAGCAGAAGCAATTTTAGGTCTAATAACTTTTTGCAAATATTAGAACATTTGATACAATAAAGCAAGTTCCTTTGCTATCTACATGCTATCTACAAAAGCATGGCTTGACTTGTTGGGCCATAAAAATATTAATGAATTTGTGATTTGTCATACAGATGGAATCCTTTTCACAAAGAAATGAGTTGTAGGGAACACATGTGGCTCGAACCTTCTAGAATACTTTCTCCTCTGCTTTAAAAGAGAGAGTAACGTATTCGTAATCAAGGGAATTTAGAGGACTCTCCTTGAAGTTAGCTGGAATAAGGTTTCAAAACAATGTTGGGTTCTTCATGCTTGAGTGGCACAAAGATAATTATTTGTCATAGCTGTTTCTGCCTTGAGGAATGTTAAAATTAGGGAACTGTATTTCCAAACAGATGCAGTTTATTACTGTTCACATGACTTTCAGCTAAAGTCAGTGTATAACTAAAGGGGAATATTTTGTTTTCTTTCTTTTTCCCTTTTTTTTTTTTTGGAATGAACTTTACAGTTTTAATCACAGTAGCAACTGTTCCATTTTTAAAAAATGTGTTTAGTTTCACAATAAGATTAATCCAAACACCTCTTACTGCCAATGCACGAGCACCTGGCTGGCTCACTGTAGGCTTCTGTGACCGATTGGCATCTTCTCGGTCCTCTGTGCCGCTCACGCAGTTTCACTGTGTGCCACACTCTTGAGGACACCAGGCCGGAGAAGATTTGCAGAATTTTGGTAAGGACTGGATTCATCCTGGAGAAATTAGCAAAAGTCTGGTAAAACTGGTCCTTTTCTAATTCATGCATGGACCCACTTATCAAGAATGAATGTCCTACCCTTTGAGTTTTAGTTCAAGGGTTTTTATTGGAAATTAGCTATTAACTCAAATTGTGATGGGTAATGTTCTGCCATGCTATGTTTTTGGGAAAGTTTTCATGTGTGTGAGTTGTTCATCCTTCAGTTATAATCCCTGTGTTTGCCATCAGGATCTGGGAAGGCACCTCGTCTGACATCATAGTCCTTATCTCATTTTCTTAGGACATTCTCTGTTAGCAGCCAGTATATTTACTGAGCAGTTCTCCGTGTGCATGGTATATAGGCTAAGCGTAGGAAACCACACCGTCATCTAGATGATTACAGTCTTGTGCAAATGTTGACAGATGTGATATCTATGTAATATATATATTTATGCATCTGTATTGTAAATACAGTTATACACATCTGTATTTATTTGTCTTTATATGTATTATGCCTGTAACATTATAAATATTTAATGAAACATTTAATCAGACTTCTTTGAATGAAGATATAATGTTATATTGCCAAGGGTGACATAACATCATGTATAAACAGTAGTCATTTCCTACATTGAGAACCTAAGAGACAAAACTCAAAAAGGAATTAGTGACAAAGAGGTTAATAACATCAAAGCTAATTTATGTTTATTCCTTTGTAGAAAAAACAAACAGAACATATACTTATTTGACCAAAAACTTTAGACCGTACCAAAATGTATGGTAAACAAAAAGATATGAGATTGTTGATCCCAGCAAGGTGATACCTTTTTGTCATCACGTGATACAATTCTAATTTAGTATCATTAGGATATATGACATACATATGTTGAGCCATGGTATTAAGTTCCCTGTTACCATAATTAGGATAATCTATTACCCAACCAAACTCCCAAAGTGAAAATGTTCGTAAGCATGCGATTGTAGTTCACAGATCATCCAATGCTTTAGAAGATCTTTGTTACAACATTTCTTCATTTACATCTTGGACGCAGACTCCTGTGTGAAAAGCAAAAGCATCGTATCTAGCATTTTCCCCAGCAGCTTCAGAATGTTCATTACCTGCTCTTACTTAAGAACCTTTATAAAGCGTTGTTTAGATAAGGAGGTCCTGCTATCTGCAAAAGTGACCTTACACTAGAGCTCATTTGATTAAATGGCTTTCAGTTGGAGTCAATAAATAATGTTGCTGCTCGGGAAACTATCTCCGGCCAGCCCTCAGATGAAAGGTTGTGTAAAGCAAGATGTCAAAACCTTACTCTCTATTTGCCCCTCCCCTCTCCCCAGACCCATATCCTCCTTGTTTAATTAAAAAAGGATTCACATCCTGGGGACACCTGGGTGGCTCGGTTGCTAGGCATCTGCCTTCGGCTCAGGTCATGATCTCAGGGTCCTGGGATCGAGCCCCGCATCGGGCTGAGTTGGAAGCCTGCTTCTCTCTCTCCCACTCCCCCTGCTTGTGTTCCCTCTCTCACTGTGTCTCTATCAAATAAATAAATAAAATCTTTAAAAAAAAAAAAGGATTCACATCCTCAGCATTTATTATAAAAAACAAAAGCCAGAAAACAAGAACAATGACAACCCGTAGCAATCAAAACTTATGTTCTTAGTTGATGAGTGTTTTCTGGTTGGTTTGAGATGTTAATGCAAACGGAACAGTTCGTTCCTCAGTGGATGTCACATTTGAACGTGTATCAGAATGTGAGAACCCAGCCCCCAGATCCGTGATTCGGGAGGTCTGCGTGGGAACTGAGTATGTTTGCAAGTCTAGCACGCGCAGGAGACACAAAGGTGTGGACCTTAGGACACATTTGGGAATCACTGCTTTTCTTAACTGTTGCTGCTGGACTCAGTTTAAGAAGAATTTTTTTTATCATGTTTTAAATACAGTAGTGCTATCTTAAAACAACATTATTTTCCCTTCGCTATTCCAGAAAGAAATCACATAAATGCTGTTCATGTTTGTGATGAATTTTGTTTTGTGATGCTGTTCTGGGTTGCCAGATAAAATACGGAAGATGTAGTTAAATTCGACTGTAAGATAAACAGCTAATGGCTTTTCAGTGTAAGTATATCCCATGGATAAATTTGTTAAATTTGCAAACTTTACATTGAGCCACAAAAAGTAAGTTCATAGCCTATTTAGTTCATCCTTTTTCAATTAAACAAATTACCGCTTTAATGGAAAAACGGGTATAGTCTATGACTATATTCAAATTTCCATAATTTCTGAAAATGTAAAATTTGAGGTGATTTTGTATTTTAAATAATAATGTTGCAATTTGGGGGTGCTAATTTTTAGTTAGTTAAGAGACCTAAGTACATGCCTTAAATGCCTTTCAAAAATGGTTAGCGTCAAAAGGCAAGTGCCACTGTGTTAGATCGGGAAACTGACTTTGCTGAGAGAGGTCTGGAATAGGACGCAGCTTTGTGGAATGAGAAACACAATGGCAACAGTGTAGACCTCGAGCTGTGTATCAGTTGTAATCAAAGTCACTGCAGGGCTTCAAGGAAGCCAGTGGTCTCCACTTTCTGACTTGCAAAGAGGATTGTGAGGGATCAAGGCTGCACATTTGGTAAATATTAGATTTCAGGAACTCAATGTTGAACTGGGGCTCCTTGATCACAGGCGAGGTGATGGATGACAATCCAAGTTACAAAGGTGTTGGCCATGTGGATATCAAATGATGATTGAAGAGAGGACCCGGTTTCCTATTGATGCAGAACTTCTAATGACATTATTTGGCATTTCAGGAGTTAACCAGCATCAGATCTATGATTTCTTAAATGTATCAAAATTCTACTGCAAAGCTCATGGGTTTTTTTTGTCTCTCCTCTCATGCAAAAGAACCTTTCTAGTAGTCAGAAATTGATTATAGGGCTCTTTGGCAGACACCCATGTGCTTCTCATTCACCAAAAAGGGAGTGAGGCATTGTTAGAAAGTCAAGGGTTGGCTATCATTAGTGAGATTTCATTAATACTTTTTACCGCAATATAATCCCTTTAATAGTCTCACGCGGCAAAGATGAGAGCCCTCTGTTCTTCCACCTTCCCAGGTAAAGAAAATACACTGTTAGATTTCTTTTGGCACAGAAACTTCTTAATCGAGCCCAGAATCTACTACTTGAAGATACGTCTCCTGACTTTTTTCTCTATAGTATGTGAAATTGATGTAGCTTTTATTTTTCCAGAGTGCAAATTTGACTCACTCCCAGGTTGAGAAATATTTTCCACGAAGGGCTATGGAAACGAAAAGAAAAATGATGTTGACTTTGGTATTTTGGTACTTGTACATGAGAAAAAGCTTTTAGGAGATTATTCCTTAAAAAAGAAAATGCCAGCTTTCCAGGATTTCTTAGTAATTATACTCCAGCCTACCATTTTCAAGGGGAAAAAAAAAATGCCTCAGGATCTTTGGACTGAAAGCTAACTTGAGTGTTGTTTGGAACATCCTTATTGAAGGAATTTTGCCACTGGTATTGCTGGAAAGGAGACTGCCTTTGCCAAGTTGCTCAAGTAATACCTTAGCTAAACAAGTGTCCCTGTGTCTTTCATTTTTTTTTTTTTTTTAAGAAAACAAGGCATTTATTTCTTTGGTTAAAAAAAAAATTCTTATTGCCAATCCACTTAATAAGGAAAGGTTTGGAGGAAAAAAGCCTGATGCTTAAGAAGCCAATTTTTCTTTTCCCTTTTGCCTGGATCCACTGAAATTTAGTTACCTGAAGACACCATCCATCTCAGTCATCATTAGCCTTCATGTTGCAAATCTAGAGTCCATTTCTGAGTTTCTGGGTTCCTTTTCCCTCAGTAGCATTTGATAGACACGAAGCTCTGCCTTCAGATGTTCTCTTTCCTGGGGTTTCAGGATGTCACATTGTCTGAGTTTTCTTCCTGGCTTCCTAGCTCCTCTGCAGAGTTCTCCATCTCCCTGATCTCTGCAGAGCTTAGACCTTCTGCTCTTCTTCTACCTGTTTGCACCCTTAGGATCTTCTTCAGACACATGATTTTGACCAGCATTCTGGAGAGTGCTTCCCAGATTGATATCTTAAATCCAGACTTCTCCCTCTGCATCCAAGTGCCCAACTACCTTCTTGACATTCCCATTTGGTCTCCTATTGAAAATAGGCCATGAGTCTAAAGTCTGATATTTCCTGGTATTTGAACCTATTCTGAACCCGACTTCTTCCAGGTAATGGATTCTATTCTTCCCACACTCAAACCAAATGCCATGGTGGCATTCTTGACATTTCCCTCTTTTTCTCTTTTCTCATCCCTGGGCCATCCCATCTAAGATGTCATCTCAACCCCCGTCCTCGTATTTCCTATTCTTTTCTCCTTCTTTGGATTTAGGAGTACCTAACATATTACATATTTACTTTTCATCGTATTGCCTGCCTCCCCCCATGCAAATAATGTTTAGTAAGAGCAAAGATGTTTGTTTGTTTTGTTTCCTGCTGTATCCCTGGAACAGAGGCAGCACCTGATGCAGAAGAATCACCAAGTAAGTTTATGTAAAAACTGAATGAACAGACAATAATTACAGTGAAGGTAGCCTCTACTAAATTTAAGTAAGATTAACACAGTTAAATAGACAGATCCCAGTATAATAGTAGAGTTATCTCTTTTAGCCCCAAATCCTGCAGTGGGAAAAAGGGGTTGGCAAAGTTGACAGAGGCAGAAAATAATCGTAACAATCAGAGAATGAAAGACTTCACTTTAAGTGTCCTTTTACTTTGTACTCCACTTAGAAGTTATTCTGTCTCTGCCCAAACCAGAGAATTCTATAACATTTCCCACCTACTTGATTGCCATCTTTTTACAACAGGTGTTTTTTTTTTCTTTTCTTTTTTTCATTTTTTTTTTTTTTCCAGAGGACATTAGTATTAAGAGAGATTAGTTTTTCTGGCACTTCAAGGATATGTGGAACAGCAATTAGAAGGAGAGAGTGCTGAGATGACAGAAATGCAGTAGGCGAAATTAATATAATTTGAAGACTTTGAGACAGAAGACAGACTGAGTTCCCTCTACAATTAACACATCCATGCTTATTAAAGAATTTAGCCAAGTCATAAGACTACTGAGAGCTAATAGTTGAACCCAAATAAGAAGAAAAGCATTCTGAAGACTGAGGCTTCTATTAGTGACTGATCACTTCCTATGTCTCATTTCACACGTGTTTATTCTTTAGTGCCCACTAACCATGTCTCATTATAGTACTCTAATATTTTAACTTTCTTGTCATATATGATACTCAGCTCAAAATAACACTTAAGGTATAAAAGAGGTTCTAGAACCAGGCATGTAATTACTATGAACACACATTCACGAAGAAAGGCAACCAAATAAGACCTACTGTTTGGAAGAGCTGCTGAGCTGCCTCTTTTCTTCTGCATGGATCACAATGGCTTCGAATGTTCACAAAAGATACATAGAAAACCCGGGTTGTGAACTGGACCGGAAAAGACTTATTGCTAAATTTTGATCCTCACCACCATCTAGCTGAGTACCAGAACTTGTGGCAAGAGCGATATTTGTACAATCTCATTTATTGTTCACAGCTACCCTACAACATCCTAAGAAACTGGCATGAAAGAGAATATAGAGATACAGAGGTTCACTATGAGTCTGGCAAATAGTGATTAGTTTTAGTTAGCACGAAGACTTTGTTTGTCAACGTAAGGAAGATCAGGTTTGGAAAGGAAGGTGGATTTACCACTGTGCCTTTACCACATAAGACCTCTCTGCAACTTGTATTTCCCCGTTGCCCTGGACATTATTTGGGTTTTTCTTCTGCTTGTATTCCCAGGGTTTCCCACATTATAAGGTTTATTTCCAGGGCTACTGTTCTTGGGTAAGAGCATGGCAAATTGTCCCTGGGTTCCAGAGTAAAGAAAGGGAAGCTACCCAAAAAATCTCAAGGGAGGGAGCATAATACTGGTGAAGGTGGTTGATCTACGATTCTTTGTCACAAACCTCAAATCCACCCATGTAATGAAAATAATATAATCTGATCCAATGACCTGTACATACATACGAGAAACAATGTCTTAGCACCAAGTAACTCAATTTTTGGAAGAGTTCTCTGGAAGATCCATGACTTTTTTCTTATCACTAAAACAATAAGTCCTATTTCTCTCAATCTTTTTGTAAATTTATTAGCCATGAGGTGTTGCAGACGTAACTTGTTTCTATCCATCTTTCTACCTTCTTTACTCCTCTTCATCTAAGCCTATTTGCTCTGAAGAATTTACTGGGGGTTCCTTCCTTCCCTCCTGCCCCCCCAAACTTCCATCAATAGCTTCTTTAGCACTGAGAGAATTTAGCTCACTAGGATCATCAGTACAAAGTCCATTCCTTGGAAAAGACTTTTCCTTCCCTGTATTCTTCCTTCCCCTACCATCCCTACCTGTCATATTGCCTTGTACAGCACTGCACACAGAAAGTGCTTAACATATGCGTTTTGTTGAGTATTAGTAGCATTTGTGAGGTATGTTGTTATTATCACTGGCCAGAGAGGGGGGAAAAATGAGAAGGTGTTTTACAGTGATGTGGCGATATCACAAAGTTCACAGGTAAACTGTCCTGCTGAAACAATTTTAAATTAATGTGTGACCCTTCACTGGGTATCATTTTGAATACAGCTATAACTTTTGAAGAAAATAAATCACTGAATCAGACAGTGTTTATTGGTCAATGTTCTGTTACTTCCTAAAGCACTTCTTCTACTTGTGATAAAACCGGCAGTCAGGGGAGATAAAAAGGGTATTTGAAAGTGTCTTATTCATAGGTCCTAGATGAATTGCAGAAATATAGTGTATATTCCATGAGTAATTCGGTTCTTTAATTTCACCTTGATGTCTTAAAAAACGCTATTTAAAAATATTAGTTATCTTTCCTCCAAGTGTGTTTAATGAAAATATTTCATGATTATGTATTAAGGGAAATCAGCATTCATTCATATATCCTCTCCAGCCTTTCCACAATGGCTCTCTGATGTCTGTAAATTATAAATTTGTCTTTTTTTGGTTTTCTATTCCATGTTCTACAATCATTATACCACTGGTACCCTTCCTTCTCCCCAGTCATACGCAGCACATCTCAGGGGTGTGTGTGGGTGTGTGTGTGTGTGTGTGTGTGTGTGTGTGTGTCTGATTGAAAGATAGAGCACAAAGAGGGGGCATGTCAGGCAGAGGGAGAAGCAGGCTCCTCACTAAGCAAGCCTGATGCAGGACTCAGTCCCAGGACCCTTAACTGACTGAGCCACCCAGGCATCCCAACACGTCTAAGTTTATGACAACTTTTTGTTGAACTTGGGGATTCAATTGGGGAATTCATTTCAATTCATTGGGGAAAGATAAAAGGGCCCTTCAAATCTCAAGAGATAACATAGTTATGAGGCAGGTCGGAAGGATGGCGTCTTGTAGGAACCCGCAGGACTCTCCAGGATGGCTGGCCTTGACACATGGCCTTCCATTGTGTTAAATGGACTTGCTCATGACCAGTGATTTTTAGGTTTTACCGTGCATGTTGGGTTTGGGTGTTCACAAGGCACACTCCAGCAAGCAATCATAGGAAGCGAATATATAGGTGTTTGGTGGTCTGTGTCTTTCTGGCAAAGGCAGAACCCCTGTGTGTTCTCCCTGTTTTCTCCTTTACTTCTGCCCAGAGGTCAAGAGATCGGCTCTAGGCCTTGGCAGTATCTCAGGTGATGTGAATCACCTCAGAGAATCTTGCAAACATCCCATTTTCCAGTAAATTGTGCTTTACCCTTTTCCTCCCCACCTCAGAGCTGCCCAAGGGGGCACAAAGAACAAATGCTCTGGAGGAATATTTAGGGGTGGGGTGGGAAATGTTATTGGAGGAGTCTCTGGAGAGTCCAGGGAGGGACTAGAGTTTTCCAGTGTACTTTCAGGGTTAGAGAAAAAAATCACCTTTAAAAATATAAATTCAAGGGGTGCCTGGGTGGCTCAGTAGGTTAAGCCTCTGTGTTCGACTCAGGTTAGGATCTCAGGGTCCTGGGATCGAGCCCCACAGTGGGCTCTCTGCTCAGCGGGGAGCCTGCTTCCTCCTCTCTCTCTGCCTGCCTCTCTGCCTACCTATGACCTCTGTCAAATAAATAACTAAAATCTTTTTTTAAAAACAGGTATAAATTCAAAACACAAAAAAATGACCAATGAAATGCATTCTTCTTCCTTGGGAAAATATAACATGCACATTTCTAAAAGGAGATGTGACCCTCGTGCTTTTTAAGAGAAATGGTCTGATTACTTCACTGGGCACTCCATCACGTAACCTTTCCCCCACATCTCCAGTCTTCCAGACAGGATTTGTGCTTCAGTCTCTGAAATGTGTAGACTCCTTTCCAAATTTCTCTTCTAAGTCAGAGCTTTTTTTTTTTTTACAGATTCTATTACTGTAAATATTATCTGATGTATCTTCTGCCAGAAACAAGCTACTGAGCAAGGTGATGTCCTCATATTGGGTTCTATAGGTGTGCAGGGAAAGACGTTTACTGGCCGCCTCTCTGCATGGGCTGCATCAGAGCTGGTGGCATGCGGAGGGCCTGAGGGACACTCCCACACCCCCACGACCCCGGCACGGAACAGAGATTCCCCCTTTCGTGCACTATTCTCAACTTGCTGCGCTACTGTGCACTCTCCCCATTTCTTAAACCATATCCAAATGTAACTGTGTTCAAAGGTTTGCAAAAAGTGGACCAAGTATGCCACGTGGCAAAAAGTAGCCATGGGGGGCAGCGTTATTTTGTTGGGATGGAGCTCAAGCTAAAATGGCTTAGAAGGAAAATTGGTGAGCAACAACCGTTCTCTCCTCTCTTTTGCATAACAGCTGGGAGGAATCAGCTCCTGCTCCAAGCTCAGGCTGCTGCTGGCCAGCTGGCATAGAGCACCACGGAGCAAGACAGTGCCAGATACTTTACAGCTGTATTACTGCCTATCCATCTGTAGCACACACCATATGCCAAACCCCAAAGTAGGTGGGGAGGGGATCCCTTGGAAGAGATTTTTCAAAGCCACAAAGAAAAAGCGTTTTCACCTATCGTGTACGTGCTTTGATCTCATATTCTCATGCTTTTTCCCCCTCCATCCTCACCCAATTTGGACATCCCATATCCTTTAGAATTGATACAAAATTGTAATGGGGCAGTTGACTTGATCAGCTTCAGGAAATCATTTTTCAGGTAACTGCAAAGAAACTGAACACCTGTATCCATTTTTTTTTTTTTTTTAAGAATCGTGTAATCATTTAATTTGGAAAAACTTCTTATGATGTTTAAAAATCATTATTTATGTCTTAACGTTTCATCATAATGCCACATTTTGAACAGACTTTGAAAAGCACAGACTAAGTACCTTCAGGACATATTCCAAGATTTTCTTCATCTTCGTAATTTTAGAAGTTCATAATGGACAGTTAAGGAACACCATATCCCAGCAAGCCCCTCCAGGCCTGTTCTTTCCTTTCCAAGGTCACTGGAGACCGTGAGAATTGAACTGTGGGACAGTGTGAACAGACGCTCCATTTTCTAAAAGGAGATGCCCGTCTTAGGAAATGTGGATTCTCGAATGAAGACTGTTGAGAGCAGCCAATCACTCGCAGAAATGATTTCCTGCTGGAAATGAGAGGAAAATATTTTCCCACTCTTGTGAACATCTCAAAATACAAATGGCCAGGGGCCAGCGGACACGGGAATGTGGATGGGCTGCCAGGGTAAGTCAGAGGTGGCAGAGCCGCCCTGGGACCCAGAGCCCAGCCTCACTGGGCAGCCAGTGGCTCTTGGAGATGCGTTTGCCCTGCCGTGACTTTCCTCGGCACTGACGTCATCGCGGCGCGGGCGGAGCTGCCGTGACTTTCCTCGGCGCTGACGTCATCGCGGCGCGGGCGGAGCTGCCCTGACTTTCCTCGGCGCTGACGTCATCGCGGCGCGGGCGGAGCTGCCGTGACTTTCTTCGGTGCAGACGTCATCGCGGCGCGGGCGGAGCTGCCGTGACTTTCCTCGGCGCAGACGTCATCGCGGCGCGGGCGGAGCTGCCGGCAAGAGCTGGGTCTTCGTCGTGCTCTTCCGCCTTATCCACATTTAACTCTGACGTCTGAGTTTTCCCTCCACGACTGTTAAAATACCGTTTCACATTTACATCCTCCTCTACTACTGAAAAAGTAAAGGAAAATATTTCCTTTAAGGAGACCGACATTTGTTGCAAAAAACGAGGCCCTTTGTGAAGGGACATAGGCTGGGATAGAAGTGACCTTGTCAGCACGATTCGGTGGCTTAGCTTTTATAGGATCCTAACTGTAAGCAAGGGGCCACACGGCATAGCCTCTGCATGGAGCCGCACTCAAAGAGTCCAGCCGTCGGACAGTAAATAAAAAGAATTCTAATTTTTACTTTAATTTTTCAAAGAACATTTAAGGGAATTCATTTTCTGATTTTCAACACTTCTCATAAACTCATTTTCTCCCCTTTCCAATTGTTTGCTTTCTCTAGATTCTGAATCACAAAGAATCTAGTTGGCAGAATCCTTTGCTGACATCATAGGTGAAGCATGTGTGTATGTCCGTATGTGTGTGTGTGTGTGTGTGTGTGTGTGTGTGTAAAATACACAGGCAGATGTATCAGTCAGGATGTATACACACACATATCCGCTAGACTCAAGCATATATAATATACATGAATATATAATAATAATATATGCTTAAACATATGCACAGCAAACATATGCATATATGGGCTTCAGTTTAAGCATAAATAAGCATATTAAAAAGACTGGAAGTAATCTTAGCCACACATGCTCGTTATTTATCTTAGGATGCTAGAATTTTAGATAATGTCTTGTCCATTTCCATTTATTCTCCAAAAAGTCTGCAATGAATACATGAGAAACATGCTCCAAATAGCACCAATGCATGTGGCAGAGGCAAAGGCTTTGCTTTAGACATGAGTCAGCAGAGCTTAGGGAACCCAGAGGAATATATTGATACAGCTAATAGAGTCGGTAGAGCCCCAGATGCAGGAAGGGCTCCCTACACATCTCTAGGGGCATCATGGGATCTACAGAAAGACAACAGTGACAATCTCTTCAACAAAGGGAATTTTGTCCGCTAGGGCTGCCATAACAATACACTACACACTGGGTGGCTTGAACCACCGCGATTAAGCGACTGTGATTTGAGTGAGGCAACACTTCACGCAAGGTGAAGTGAGAGTGTCTCCCCGTTCTGGAGACTGGAAGTAGAAGGTCAAGATGTGAGTGGGGTCAGGCTCCGGTGTGAGCTCTCCTCCTGGCTTTCAGAGAGCCACACCTTGCTGTGTCCTCACAAGGGCAGAGACAGAGATCTCAAGAGAGCTCTCTGGTGTATCTTCTTGTAAAGGCACTAAACCCGTCGTGAGGATTCCACGCTCTGACCTCATCTAACCTTATTAGACCTTCATCTAACCTTCATTGCCTCCCTAAGACCCCATCTCCAAATAACATCACGTTGGGGGTCGAGGCTTCAGCATAAGATTTTGGGGATGATACGAACTGAATACGGACTTCCTAACAGGGGCCACCCATCGTTTTCTTTTAGTAAGTATTCTAGGCTTATGGCATACTTGGTTTTTAGGGACACACAGCTTTGTTTCCGTCCCCTGCGCAGAGGTGGCTACATTGCCCTGGCCATGTGATCCACGGACAGGGAGCACAAATGTCCTTCTGGAGTCCCCTGAGGTGAAAGGTAGTGTTTTTCTGGAAGTGGAAGGAAACACTTCAACCCCATATGTTGTTTTCAATTCGGGGCAGATGATAGGAAAAAGAGGCATACATAGAAATTAAAAGAAAAACAAATTCAAAACAGATGTCAGGAAATACTTTGCTCCCCCGAGGAGGAAAGAAATAGATGAGAGGAATATTTAAACGAGGCAGTTTACTGAACTGAGAAACTGGGATCATCATGTAAAAACCGGGAGTGGGTGCAGGGCCGCGGGTGAGGTAGGCAGACGCCGGCTTTGGAAGAAGTGTGACCTTCCGTGGCTGAAGACGAGCCCGGTGTGCACGAGCTCCAGCGCTCAGGCCATGCTGCCTTTCATGCTGTCTCTCCTTGGGGGTGTGAAAATGTGGGCTCAAGTCATGGTTAGGAGAAAGGAAAGACATGTGTTAGCAGGCAACAAATTTGTCCTGCAGACGCAGATGGGGGTGCATTTCATTAGGTCAGGAACCAGTTGTGCCCCTTTCCACCTGCGTTTCCACTTCTGATTCCAGCACCCTGACAGAGTTTTCCAGATAAAGTTCTCGGAGCTGGTTTCTGAATGACTCCAGGTCGGGTTTGCAGATCCGAATGTCCTATGTGATTATCCCTGGGTGAGGTCCTCCGTTAGCTGAGTGTTTCACACGCTGTCGTTTCAAGGGTGAGAGTAGTGCATTGAAAATCTAAGGAGAAGGGTGGAACCAAGAACATCTGAATATTTTAGAAATTTGCGTCCAAGAATATCAACCATTTTTAAGCTCTTCAGACACATCATTGTGGGTCCTTCATCTCTACAGCAAGTCACTCCTCAAAACAGCTCAAGACATTGCACTGCCTAATTATGTACAAGGAGAGTAAGAAATTAGAAATGGGAGATTTTTGACAAAATCTGCATGAAATTAAAAAGGAAAAAGAAAAAAATAGGAAAATGTAGTTCTGCATATGAAAATGTTCTCTGTATAGTGGAAAGTCAGTGATGTGCTTGGGACATAGAAGAGTGGGTCCTGACAGAACTTCATGTAAAATGCTGTCTCCTTTACCGACTTGGTCCCAGTGCTGCGTGGGAAGCTTGGAACATGGTAAGTGCTCTGTAACTCACACTGAAGGAATAAATATTCCAAGATTTTAGTTTTTGTTGAGAATGCTTCTGTTTTTCTTTGTTTTCTGTGCAGCACACCATTATCTGATACACCTAGCATCAGTTTAAACATCTTTCCTGGAAGCATTCTAAAAGAGACTCTCTGCTTCCACTGCCCTCCACTCCACAACGAAATTGCTGTTCTCTCTCTGGAGCGACCATAAACCTTTGGATGTGCCATTCTTGTAGCAACTACAGTATTGCATCGTGATGATGTATCTCTTTGTGTCGATCTGTCAAAGGAAGCTCCTACTCTTTGAGATCAGAACGTGCTCTAACATTACTTAACTTCAAACCTGAGCACATTTCCAGCACAGGAGCTAATAGCCAAACAAAGTTTATTGAACTGAAGTGATTTGGGAAATGTCTTAGTTTCAGTTCACTGACAAAGAGAGCCCGAGATAAGGTCTTGGGTGCAGGAGGTGTATTAGGGAGGTGATTCCAGGAGTGAGGCATGGGGAAGGAAAATGTCAATAAAGGGTGTGCCATTGAAAAAAGTCAATAAAGAGTTAGTTATCACTGTGAGCAATGGGGCTCTGATCCTCTGGAGACCCTCTGAGAAATGGCATTGCATGGAGCCCAAAACTCTTCTCTGAAGGACGACAGGTTGGGACATTTATCTGCCCATCCCTCCACCCACCAGCAAAGGTTGTCCTGGGGAGCCACGTTCCCAACTTCTTGGATGTTTCCAGGCTTTGAGAAAGCACAGAGACAAAAAAGCTGAGAGTCACATGGGGCTAGTTTGTAAGGGATCTGTCAGAAAACAGGGATCTGTCCATCCACTCACAGCTAAAGCTAGAGGTGGGAAGAAGAGGCATGCCGTGGAGTATGCCAGTGTCTGTTCCCCCAGGTAAGAGCTTGGCAAATGGATAGATGGAGGAATGAGTGAGAGAGAAGCTTGGAGGATATAGTGGGTGGATGGACAGTTTGTGTCCAGCTACCAAGTTGTGATAAATGTGGAGAGAAAGACACTGGATGCGTCTAGAGGTCTTTCTCCCCTCAGACTGACAGTAACCTCCATAGAGGGCCATAGCTTAAGACAACACAGAGCCATAAAGAAATACACAATTGTGTATGTGAGCTTTACAGGAAGAAACAATGGGGCATCTTCCCTCAAAGAACTTACTAGGGCATGTTCCATGTTTTGTATTATCAGTTTGTACTGTATTTATTAGTTCCCTCATTCATAAACATCAGACCCCTAAGACTTCGTGTTAAATTATAGAACTAATAGAAAAATCTGTGCCATCATCTGTCTAGTATCTTTGAAAACATTTGGATATTTATTTACTGATCCTAATCACATCCTCTCCTCGGACCAGAGCTCACCTTACAGGTAGGAGATGACTAATACAGAAATGAAAAGATTCATGATTAGTGATGATGAGAAAAACAAATTTCCTGACTTTTAACTTCGACACCATCTACTAAATTCAACAACAATACTGAGTCAGGCAAACAAATTCGCACATATGAGACAAAGTGAAGAAACCCGCTGAAGAGGGCCAATGGGAATTTGACAATAATGGAACCATCTGACAAACTGATGGGCCTTTTGTGGTAGAATTTTATCAGATGAATTCATTCGTAGAATACTTTTGCCATCAAAAAATGTTTGACTTTGGAGTGAGAGGAAACTTGATATTTTACTTGGTAAGGAATGAACCTGATTTAGAATTTAAAGATTGGGATTACACAAAAGAGTGTGAGTGATATTTAAACAAGAGAAGATTTCAAAGTATTTTCTAACTGGAGACATAATGCTGTGTTTTAAAAATAAAAAAGCTATGTGTGTTCTGTAAGAAATACTAAGACCAGTGCATGTTGGCCATCTTCAGGTTGAACTGGAAACACAAAAAGTTACATTTTTAAGTAAGCGCACATCATATTCTGGAAGTATACTGTACAACAGGGACCCAAGGATGCTATGGCATTAAGTCATTTTGGACTCACAAGTGACTCAAACCTAATATTTGAAATATAAGTCAATAAGAAGACCCTATTTTTGAAGAGGATGACCCAAGACATAAGGAGTGCTAAGGCTAGCAAGTAATTGTGGACGTTCGTGTTTGAGGACATCTTCACAAGCCAGCTGGGTGAGTACAGTTTTATTGGTGGGGTCCTTCAACTGCGTCTGATCAGATCTTTCGTGGTGACCTTCTCATGGATAAACCCAAGCTGTGCAAATAATGATGCACTAGGTAACAAAGATTAAAGCTATTTAGAAAAGATAAATTCTGTTGTATTAGAACGGAATAGTCAATAATTTATCTGGTCTGAAGCACATTCTGCATTTCTGCAGAAGCCAAGTCATGTTCAGCAGGGGCTTGCTATTTATCCTGTTCTTAAGAGAGCAAGACCATGAGAAGAAGATGCTTGTGAAGGGGTGCTGAGTTATTCATGTGCATATGAAATCAAAACACAAAGTGCAGTGAGGGTTCATTCCCCACTGAAGGCTGAAAAGACCCATCCCAGAACCCTTCTGGTCCTGGTCTTATTATTATTATTATTTTTAAAGATTTTATTTATTTATTTAAGAGTGAGAGAGAGCACAAGCAGGAGGAGGGGCAGAGGGAAAGGGAGAAGCAGACTCCCCGCTGAGCAGGCAGCCCGACTCAGGGGTTGATCCCAGGACCCTGAGATCATGACCTGAGCCCAAGGCAGAAGCTGAACCGACTACGCCACCCAGGTGCCCCCTGGTCCTGGCCTTAAATGGGCCAGAGAGAAAAAAATAATGATCATTTCAAGGAATCACATTTAATGGGAATTAGGAGGGGCACGAGTATTCAAGTTTAATTGCTCATGTGGAATTTAAGTCCCTTTTCTGTAACATCCTTATCAATGGCCTTTAAGTATATGTGCTTGTGTTTCAATAGTCTTAAAGCATCTCATACTTCCTAAGACAGTTTATTCTCTTTCAAGATGAATGGTTTCTCTGATAGTGTACAATTCCTTGAATATTTCCCACCATATGCCTAGATATTCCTAAAATGTAGTCTCAGGACATTCCAGAAATTAAGGTGCAGAGTATTAAATCCTCCATTTGATGAATTATGCAACTCTTCATGCAGCTGGAGATCAAATCGATCAGACTGGAGTTGATCTGACGGCCAGTCACATTGCACGGTTGATTTATAAAAGCTTCCTGTACCTGTGACCCCACATGGCTCTTTTATGTCTGTTACCCCTAAGGCATGGGTTCTCAATGTCCCCTTATTAAAAAATTTTAAAAATAGAAATGCCATCTAATAATGTTGAATCCAGTGAGTGATTTTATCAGATTCCAGTAGAATCTAGGGCCTGTGTGTACCTCTTTCTGCCCTCACCAGCCTGGCACACCAAGATCATATGACTGTGGTGTGGCCCGGGCTTGCGTCCTTCCTCTGCTGTGACTGCCTTTACGCTCAGTCATTGTGCTGCACATCTTCAGAGCGGTGGTTCTCAAATGGGGGTGATTCTGCCCCCCTGAGGACAGCGGCAATGTCCGAAGACGTTTTGGGTTGACACCACAAGAGTGGGGTGTAACTGGCACCAAGACGGTAGGGGCAGAGATGTTGCCAACATCCCGCAGTGCAAAGGCAGCCCCCACCTGGGGGCATTACCCAGCCCAGAGCGTCAACAGCTCTGAGTTAAAGTCCCTTGATGCTACTCATTTTTATGATCAACCACATCAATGAAGTGCCCGTCTGTGTGCGCGGCTGTGCATAGAAATTGGATTTAGTTCTTGTCCTCAGGTTGTGTGTGCTCTTAAAACAGCTAATTCTGACCGGCGACATGTAGAATGCACTGAGAAGGGGTGCGGGGATAAATACAACTGTGTTTATCCCTGTATTTCACAGTGACCGCTTCCTGAAGAAGGGCTGGGGTCACGCCCTCTGAAAGATTCGGCATCTGAAGTTCAAGTTCGACAGTCGACCCACACGAGTCAAAATCGTGAATGCCAATGTGGGTCTTCAATGCTGGTTTCCACAGTGTGGACTCTGAGTACTACGGTGTTTATTACTCAAGTGGGTACAGCACCGACACTTCATCTTAGCATTAACTACGATCTCCAGAGAGACAAGGCGTCCTGTAAGGCTCCACCACCCTTCTTTTCCTCCTTTAATATAAATTTACCAATGCAATCTCAGATTTCAGAGTGCCTGACTTTTCTCCCAGCCCCAGTGTGATTTACACCTTAGGTAGCTCTCGTAAAAATGAATGTTTTCTGTAGAAACATTAACTAAGTGATTATTCAGTGTAATAGGTTATCCTGACGGGTTTGTGAGATAACTGAATGTTCTCTACCTTTGCCGGTAATACCTATTTTTATGGCAGCGTTTCCCCCTCAGATTTAAAAATCTGAGGCAAGCCCTCAGATGCATTCATCAGCATCTGGTCTACCTCTTTTGGAAGTGCTCCCTCCTGCAGGTGTCCACTCCAGCCCCACCACTGTTTGGAGACTCAGCCCGCCCTCCATCGCATTGGAGCCTGTGGGTGAGATGCTGAGGTCTGGGACATGTCCTCTCAGCCTGCACCCCCCACCTCTCTTGGAGTAGTCTCCCTGATACGTATTACTTGAGTTAAACATACTGACACTCACTGTGTACAGGCTTTGCTCAAACGGGGAGATTCGAGCCAAAAAGACCCAGGGCAGGTGTTCTCTGATTCAGAGCACATACTTGCCTTTTCATGAAATCCCAACCGCTAACATTTACAGAGCCATCTTCTCTGTGCCAGGTGCTTTTGCAAGGGCCTTAGAGCCAGGAGTTTACTCAGAGCTCCTGACAACCGGGAGGCCATTGCTATCATTCTCCCTATGTTAGAGTTGAGGCGCAGGGAGACGAAACTGCTCGCCCATCTGCTGGAGGATGGAGGCCAGGACAGCAAATTACATGATACAATCTTTGGTCCTGTCCTCAAGGTGTTACAGCCTGCAGATCAGCCTGGAGCAAACCCAGTGCATTGTAATCATGAACGACAGAAAGTGCTAGCCTGCTAAGGGGGCACAGGGGTGACAGTGCCATGCATCAGCCTGGCCAGTCGGCCAGAGGATAAGGATAAGCTCCCGAGGAGGGGCGGAGACCGGGAGAGAATGAGCCAATGGGGCTCTGCCCTGATCATGTGAGGGGAGCAGGATAGAGGAGGACAGAGCTGGGGAGGTGGCAGGGGGCAGGCTTCACAGACCTCCTGAAACATAAACCTACTTTGCATTTGACTGCAAGAGCAGTGTAGAGCCATTTAAGGTGGCGTTTTTCTTTCTGTTTCTCCCCTGGTAAGATTTTAAGCAGAATGACAGGATCAGGCAGCTGATGGCCATGCTCCGGGTCCTGTCTCTTTCAGGACACCCAGTCAAGGCCTTGGAGGGTCCCTTGCGATGTATTAAACATTTGTTTTCCTTTTGTTAAAGAAGATCCAAAAAATTGTTAAGCTTCAGACTCTACAGAACCTAGATCCTCCCCTGATTCTCATCACTCATGAAAAGAGATTAATGGACATGATGTTTGTATTTAAGAAAATTCAGCATAACTTGGCTTTGTATAATAGAGGGTGAATTTAGTTCTATTCAATGAATTCTTTGCTCATCTTTTGAAAAACATTCCGTTGAAGAAACCAGCATGGGTCTTAGGCATAAGAAGTACCAGGTACATCCCCTGCCACATGGTTTCACTCTCACGGTGTCAAGTCCGCACACGGGAGACAAGGACAGTCACTCAGTTTGTCCCTAGAGGACTGGGTCTCTCAGTCAGTGTAACGCAAGCGGTATGTTTGGCTTGTGACTAGTTGAAAATGTAAACTTCCCAAAGTAAAGCTGCCCAGGTTGGCAGCAAAATCTTGGAGGATAAAGATGTGAACTACTTCTCTTAAGAATGCACTTGGTAGTTAATGCATAGAGTTACGTGCTCCCAGATTGGACCACACGCTGAACACAGGATAGATTCTTTGTCAGAAACAAATTAATACGTATTCCAAGCAGCAGCGCAGAATGTAAAGAATGTTCGTTTTCTGGTTTATTTTGGAGGCCACTCTAAAGACTGGTGGACCAACAGTCTCTTGTTTGAGATTTGCAGGGAGGGCATTGGATGAAGGAGCTTTTTTTCTGGCCTTTTTTGACCTTGTGTATCAGGCTTTACTTGAGAATACTTGTCTGCGTACGACAAGTAAATAAAACTCCTTCCCCATGTCTGCGTCTGGGTCCTCTGAGGTCAGGGTGTGGCCTTTTCTCCCCCACACACAACACAGTGAGCACGAGGATGGGACAGTGGGGCTTCAGGTGCACTGCGAGGGACCCACCAGACACGGCAGTCTAGATGGAAATGGGGACGGAAGAGTAGCGTAGTCAGCTCGGGCTGCTGTCACAGAATGTCATAGATCAGACATTTATTTCTCACACTTCTGGAAGCTGGGGAGTCTGGGTAGATGAGGACAGCAGCATGGTGGGGCTCTGGTGGGGTCCTCTTCCAGGCTCATAGATGGCGGCACTCTCACCTTCTGGTCAGTGGTGGAGGGAAAGCTCTGGTCGCTCTTCCTCTTCTTATAAGGGGACCACTGCTGTCACCTCCCCAAGGACCCACCTCCTAATGCTTCCAAGTCGGGTAAGGTGTCAACATGCAGATCTGGGAGAGACGAGAACATGCACTCCATGATAGAAGTGAGACCCAAACCAAGAAACAGAGCGCCATTGAACTGGCACAACCTCCTCATCCACAGCATCACTCCGTTTTAATTTAAGAACAGTTCTACTGTTTTGATTTCCATTTTTTCATCACTTTTTTTTCTCCCTCCCTCCTTCCCATTTCTGTCCTTCCTCTCTCCTCTCTCTCTCCCTCCCTTCCTCCCTCCTTCCCTCCCCCTCTCTCTATTTCTTCATTCTTTCTCTCTCTCTTTCTTTTCTTTCTTTCCTTCCTTCTTTCTTTCTTTTCTTGCTTCTTTCTTTCTTTCTTTCTTTCTTTCTTTCTTTCCTCCCTTCCTTCCTTCCTTCCTTCCTTCTTTCTTTCTTTCTCTCTCCCTCCCTCTTTGCCTGCCTGCCTTCCTTCCTTCCCTCCTTCCTCCCTCCCTTCCTTCCTTTTTTGCTTATGAAACAGCATTATACCATCCAGTTCAGCTGCTGCTGGCATCAACAATGTGCAATGAATGGACAGAAAGTTGCTTTGCTTTTGTTTTTCCTGAGGTTAAACCCATTAATAGCAAATGGGCTTTACATATTTCATCCAACCATACCTTAATTTGCGATTTTCTATTTTTAATTTAGAAAAAAAGTCCTCTGTGCAGAAAATTAAAGATGAATTAGACAATTACTTCATATTAAAAAGATGAAAGTTTAAGGAATAGAAGAATATCAGCATGTCAAATTTGAAATGAGGGTCTGTAATGTTTTTAAAAAGTGTCCTTTCGGAAGTCTAATAGATCAAACCTGAGGATGCGTGAGACACAGGAGAGAGTAGTCACTGTAGCACTCATAATTACACTCTCCAAAGTGAAAGTTTTAGCTGTATCCTTAAAAAAATGTGACCAACAAATATGTAAAAATTTCTTCCAGAAAACATACATGCATGTTTCTTTATGTAAGGCTGACATCGGTCAAGTAATATGCCAAAAAATAGATTCTTGAACATTTATAAAACTGAAAAAAAAAAGGCATTTAAAATCACTTAGTTGACATTAGCACAGGAAGTATGATAAGATCTCTCGCTCTTTTGATTCCTATATATTTGGTGTATTTCTTCACATGTTCTCAGTTACCGATACTGGTGTTATAGCTCTTTGTTGTTAACATGGCAGGTTATTAAATCTCAGGGCCACCCGTCATCATTTATGTTGCCATAGTTTGAAATACTGGAATCAAAATTGGTGCTTACGATATTCTTGAATGTGGGGAGGAGAGGAATGGATGGTCCCTTGTTCTCATTGAAAGTCTCCCCATTTCTCTTTCTCCAGTTTGGGGTAGTTTAGATATACAGGAGTTCGATGGGCCATTTTTGTCTCTTTCAGTATCTGAGTAAACACTCAGGAAACTTGTCCTGTTACCTTGGCATTAAGAAATTTCCATAGCCTGCTTCACAGAAATAGTTCGTCTTTATGCAATCACCCATCTCTTCTGCTCAACTATTCTATTCACTAAAAAGAAAACAACTAAAATAAAATACAACAATTAACACTGGCAATACTGGATTCTTCAGAGAGGTAAAGCTCTTAACTCTTGGTTAATGAAATAGCTGTGGATGATCAAATAGCCTTATTTTGTAGGTTTGTGCTACTTCATCTCAGTATAGGAGCATAATTAATAAACATAGTTAACACATCACGGATGAATAATTAATGAGCACAATGACCAAACCAGACACCAAAGTAGCCATATCCTGACCACTCTCAACCCCAGATTGCTCCTCCCACTGTCTTTCCTTTCCAGTTGAGGACGACTCCTTGTTTTTGAGGACTTAGGTCTACAACGCTGGAGTTCTCTTAGACCCACCATTCCTTGCACACCTCCACAGCAAATCCTGTCAGTTTTACCTTCAAAGCATCCAGGGCCTGATCACCATGGGTCACTCCACTCGTACCGCACCGGTCCCAGCCACCATGACCACTGCCTTGCAGCTCCTCCCCTGGCTTCCACACTTGCCCTCTAGAAATCATGCTCAAGAGATGGTCCTTTAATTATCGAGGGAGATGGAGTCACTCTCTGAGACTTCCTATACCAACCTGAGTAAGAGCCAGAGCCTTTAGAGTGGCCTCCCTCTTCACGTTCTGCTTCCTGTGCCTACACAGCGCCTCCTCTCTCCCTCCCTTGTCCCCAGCTCTGGCTTACTCACCTCCAACAACACCAGCCCCTCCCCGTTCTTCTGACACACCAGGCACATACCAGCTGGCTGGGTTCTGCACCTGGAAGCTTCTTCCTCATATGTCTTCAGGGCTTTCTACTTCGCCTCTTCCTGGCTGGTTAGTACTCAAATGTCGCTTCAGTGGGGTCATCCCTGACAGCCTACTTAAAATGTTCAGCCCCAATATAATACAGGATATATACATTGATATTATGTATTTATTTTGTTGTCTGTCTCCCCGCCCCCACCCTGCATCACCGTAGAATGTAAACTGGCACGTGTTTTATTCACTGTTGCACTAACAGTACAGAAGAAAATGCCTGGTCCATGTACAGAACCCCCAAATGCTGGTAGAATTCATGACTGACAACAAATAGTTCTAAAATCTGCTCTTAAAGGCCTCTGTCATCCTGTTCTCAATTCCCCACAAAACCCCCTTACGTTACTTGCATCCTCCCACATCTAGAATGTCCTGTCATGCATCTCTGCCTGTCCCACTCACTCCAGCTGCAACTTCTCCATCAAGCTTTCTAGATGGCACCTTCTGCCAAGTTTCTCTCTTCCTGGTTTTGGATATTTAAGTGTCTTGACTTACATGTACATTATATTCCTCCAAAGCAAGGACGTATCTTACCCAGCCCCTGGTGCACACTGTTATTACCATTTGCTAAATTAATTCTTGTTGATAGACTAAATGATGACGCAAATAAAGTAAAAAATGAATGAATGAAAAATACTTTGCTCTTCAGTGAATGGGAAGAACGTACAAAATCTGGAAAGGATTTATTTATGGTGTATTAGCAATATCCTGAACACACATTGATGGATTAGGCTGCTGGTACTTTTTAATCATACACATCCTTGGTGCTTTTTCATTTGATTGAACTTCTTTTGGAAGAGATTTTATTGAAAACTTATATTATCAAAGCTAAGAGCCACATTTTAAAGACGAAACTCCCTCTTTCTTCCTGCCCCAATAATGATTCTTTTTTCTCTATTGGAAGTTAAATTTTGTATGACTTTTTGTTTTATTATTTTTAATTATCTTCAATTAACTAAATTAAACTTAAAGAAATTTTCTAAAGAAAGTTAACACCACCATCACCTTGTCCTGAAAGGAAGCATTTTTTTTTACATACTAATTCAGCTGCTTACTATAAATTTAATTTTGATACCAATTTAATAACACAAACTCTTATAACCCATAATTAGACTACTCTAAAAAAATGGAATAATTTTTAAGCTATTACAACAGCAAAGTTTTTTTTCTTTGAAGATTTTGTTTATTTATTTGACAGAGAGAGATCACAAGTAGGCAGAGAGGCAGGCAGGGAGAGGGGGAAGCAGGCTCCCCACCGAGCATAGAGCCCGATGCGGGGCTCGATCCCAGGACCCCGAGATCATGACCAGAGCTGAAGGCAGAGGCCCAACCTACTGAGCCACCCAGGCGCCCCCAAAGTTTTTGATGTTCAGTAAAAATTATTATGCAAATTCCAGCCAGCCAAATTCTCACAGATTTTACAAAGCATCTGAGTTTGTGGAAGTTTATAATGCATTTATTATGTGTATGAG
Organism: Enhydra lutris kenyoni; assembly: GCF_002288905.1. Taxonomy (NCBI): domain Eukaryota; kingdom Metazoa; phylum Chordata; class Mammalia; order Carnivora; family Mustelidae; genus Enhydra; species Enhydra lutris. The sequence goes on from NW_019154099.1 coordinate 58,324,385, forward strand.
TATGTGTATCCGTGTGCATTTCACACGTAAAATACCTATAAAAAATAGCTATATGGAATCCACCCATTTAAAAAATTAAGAAGCCCAATGCATCAAAATGAGTTCTCACCCAAAAATCAGAAGACATTCGTTCTTAAATAATACTTTTTTATTTACTTATTTAATACTTATTTATTAAATGTCTACTTTATACTAAGTGCTTTGCATGCATTCTTCCTTAGTCCTCCCAGCATACGTGTGAAACAAGTACTATTATCCTATTTTGCAGTTTAGGAGACGGGCACAAAGAACACATGACAATGGTGAAGATAAACGTCAGGACCGAGGCACCCAGCTGGGAAATGCCCACGTGACTCTCATGCTCACATTCTGAAGCTTTGCCAATGACGTCCAGCTCCGTCATTAATTATCTTTGGTATTTGATGAACGTCACTTGAGAGTTATAATGTGGATAGTGCCCACTGGAAATTTGCAATGCAGCTGCCATGCTTCTGTTTGTCCTTGGTATCTTTACTTGTAAATCAGGAACCATAATAGCTTTGCTGTTATCTCAGGGCTGATTTGTGGTGTAGACCTTACACACAATTCAAGAAAAGACACCAGTTTGAATGGCAGTAATATTGTTGCATTTTATTTTATTTTTAAGATTTATTTATTTATTTTAGAGAGATGGGGAGAGAGGAGGAAGGGTAGAGGGAGAGAGAGGGAGGGAATCTCGAGCAGATTCCCCACTGAGTAAGGAATCCAACACCAACAGAGGGTTCGATCCCATGACCCAGAGACCATGACCTGAGATGAAATCGAGAGTCAGATGCTTAACTGACTGAGCTATGCAGGCACCCACTGTGGTTGCATTTAACGACCTAAGTATAGGAATGCCGGTATTCCCATTTGAATTATTAATCATTATTTTATATGATTATTTATTATTAGGACAGCAGACACTGTTATTCTCAAACAACCCTTTCCTGACTGCTAATTCCTCTCTTTCCATCCTATGACTCACGAACATTGAGTTAATGAATGAGTGTTTTGATCATGTCTTCTTACTGTCCCTGCTTTTACAAAATGTGATTAAAATGGTGATTTAAAATACAGGATTTAACTATTTGCATCTCAGCTGACAAGGATTATGAGTAAGATCTCGCTTTTATAAATCAATACTTTTTAACTATTTTAAGTACATTCACAATATGTGGATTTTTTTTTTTATTTTGAAGTAGCATTACATACCACTGCTTTGAAGAATTCCTGTTGACAAATGGATCCTTTAGATCTGCATAGGATGGTATTTGTTATGTAGCCACCTGGAGTGGAGAGAAGACTTCAACTTCTGAACTCTGTTCCCAGCCCTCGTCTCCACCTCACGGGCGAGGAAGGGAAGGAGGCTCCAGAGTGGCGTGCGGGCTCAGCCTGAGATGGTGGGAAGCCAGGTGCCTTCCCAGCTGTGGCACAGCTGCAAGGGCTCTCTGCCTCGGCTAATGGGGGAGCATGAGCCATCTTGAAGTAATCATAATTTTGCCTTCCTGGAGGAACCTCTGCAGTTGAATTTATACTTGACCTTGGACCAAGTCCTTCTTAATGGCTCTCATGCATGGACAGAGATGGGGTATTCCACAACAGAATTGCAGTGATGATGCTAATCCTTCTCCCCAGCGCACCAGGGGAAAGGATGTGACTTATTAAAGTCTATCTGAAACCAGGAATGAAAAGCAGAAACTATGTCTGAATTCATTGGTCTGTTCCTCCTTTTTCAACTTAGAATTAATTGTTGATGCTTAAACACTTCAACTCATGAGTTGTTAATAGTGTATAGCCATTTTCTGTTGTTTGTTGGTTTTGTTCTGTTCTGTTTTATTGCAGACCCATGGCATCTGTGTTTGGGTAGCGTCCTCCTGAGGACCATTCAGTGCCCACCCACCTCGTGCCTGACGCTGAAGTCACAATTCTGGACCTGGTGCCTGATAAAGGTGATCTAACACCTGTTTCCCCCTTCATAGCCTCTGAGCTCTGTGATAGCTTAATTGGGGAGTAGGTAATAAATTCTCAGAAAGGATTTACCCATGTGTAGCATTAATAGTCTTTTATCACATCCCCACAAACTATAAAGCAATAAAACACAATAAAGTCATCCTAATCTTTTAAACATAAGTTTAGAAATGATAGAATTCACTGACCAACTCTGCCTGAAAATTTTTGTTAAGAGACAAAGTATGAAACCTTCTCTTGACTTCTTTCAAATCATTTTCTAAAGGCTTGCATCTTTTCTAAATGTATATTGAAATGTAACTTGCCTAAGGAATTCCACTGTAGTTAGAACATGGACCTCAGTGAATGTCCCCATAAATAAACTGCAGTGAAGACATACTTTGCGTTCTCAATCATGGAATGTTACATAAAGAAGTAACTCTATTTGGATCACTAATTCTTGTGGCCAATATAAACTTATGTCCTTTCTACAAAGGACTAAAAAGTAAATGTTCACAGATCAGACAAACATCACCAGGGAAGTTCATTCATTTAAACACAAAATTTAAAGCCTGTTTATGCGTTTGATGCATTTGCTTTGGAAAAATGCATACTGTTCTGTGTCAAAAAGCTAGGGAAACAGATCTCTCAATATAGATACCAAGTAGAATTCTGTAATAAGCAATGCATGAGAGCAGATACAGTTTAACAAGACATAAAAATTTAAAAAGAAGAATGTTTGCTTTAGAGTTAAGAAAAGACACCAATCTAAATTACACATAATTTAGAAAATATATGCTTTCAGCAAATGTGGAACACATACATACACAACAAACGTGCATATACACACACGCACGCACACACAGGCAGGCACGCACACACACAAACACATATACACATACAGCACACACTGACACATCAACACATGTTAGTGCTAAGTTAACCCTTGGTCAATAATAAATTGCAAACTATTTTTTCTTTCTCCTGAATTCCGGTGTTTTCTGTTCCATAAGGCCAAGCATATGTTCAGCACCTATTAGGAACACTCAATAAATATTTGTTAACTTGGACTTAATGGAATGAGTTCAGGATTATGTATAGATTCCTGATTTATGGAAAGCCACTTAAATTGGCAGTAGTGGTCTGGACTGAGTAAACAGTTTTTTTTTTTTTTAATTTTCATATTCTTGCAATATCTTCTCTAGCATGTTTAACACTGACATAGATGCAGGAATAGCAGACAGAACATTCTCAAGTTGTGAACAGGTGCCAAGCAGTGGCTCCTAAGGTTATACCTTTGAAAGACAAAAAAAGCTTATGATTATTTTGAATCCCTTTATCTGCTCATATTTGCGGTTTTTTTGGTCACAGTATAGATTTTTCTAGTAAGTCTCTGGTGCAGGAAGGAAAGAATGCCTAGCCTTTGAGGTCAGAGGAATTGTTACTTTAAAGGAGAGTGCATCATGTTGCCCAGCTTGGGACAAATTAACAGGAAAAGAAGACAAGCTAAGACAATTCTTAGGATTCTATTGTGCTGATTCCCGAATTTGGCCTGCATTTCCACATCAGGACGTTTGTAGAATCCCCCTTCTCTCTCAAAGTTTTCTCTTTTTTAATTTTTTTTTTTCTCATAGAGGAGTGAACTATAAAGTGGGCTTCTATTTTTGCTTTTGGGGTTAAACTGGCAGAAGCAAAAGGTCACCCATTTTTCCTTAAGTGCAACGCTGTCTGCGTAGAAACATGTCACATGCCCCCCAGGGTATCTAACGTGATCTTTCTGGGCAGGATGTGGAAGCATGAGGTATGTCCTTCAGCAAGACCTTCCGAAGTGCCTAATCTAAGGTAAATAATGTTTTGAGATCCTCAGGTAGAGGACCCACATTTTTGAAAGCTTTCTTGGGCACGGAAAAGGTCAGCAGAAATAACCAAAATAAAATGGCAAAGCAGATAAGATTATCACTTCCTAGACCTAAGAACCGCTTGGGGGTGACGGTCAATCTCTGTGGGAATGTTTGGTCGAAAAGCAAGCCATAAAAGGAATCGGGGGCGCACCTAGTTTACCGGAGTCATGGAAACAAAATACTGATCAGACAGGTAATTCCACTCGATAATCTTCAAACACTAGTCAAATAATTGGTGACTGATTTGAGGAATACAACAGATGATTTTTAATAATTGCTTTGGTGTGAAAAGAACTCTGATTTCATTCAGTAGATGGTACCGCGAAGAATGCGAGGAATTATGAGGTATAATGTTCTCTTAAGATAGAACAGGGAGCTGCTCAGTAGTACATCTTTCTTTGCTCTCTAGAGCTAACAGACAGATGGAAGAGAAGGGCCAGTGCTCAGCTATTTGCCCGTACACAGACGCCTGCGTACAGATACAGTGACGTGATTTCATAGGATCCTTCCTCAATTTTGCATTTACCTTAAAAGGATGGGGAATTTTGATTTTAATCAGAGAATAGATTTGACTCTACCTGAATTCCAGGTATTAACACTCATTTTTGTGCAGAGTCCCCTTCTGAAAGGGGATCCTTTCAAAGTCTAGAAAACAAAAAGAGACGGAGGCTAGGGCCTTTCTCTGGGGACTGATCTTAACCATCTGTCTCACTGGTTAGTATGGACCAGGAAAAGCATTTTCACAAAAGCTGGGATCATTATGATTTTCAGCTTGTTCTTTAAGATGAAGCAAATCAACAGTATTGCTTTGCGACGTACAAAGGCAGCCCTTTTCCCACCGTGCTATGATTTGCCTGGTTTTAGACTCTATTCTGTATTTCCTAGACACCAAAATACCTTCAGAAAGTCTCCTCTACACGATGTGTCTCTAGCCCACTTGCAGTTGATTTTGTGTTCAGAATTTGTGCAGAGCTGCCAATTCCGGGATAAAAAAAGAAAAAGTGAAAAGAGTTTGTTTTTGCTTCTTTGGTTTAAATTAACATCTGCCATCTTCCTGACCTGAATTCTGACAACACAATTGCTATGAAATATTGGTTTGAACTTAAAACCAGAAATCCTGAATGTAGCTTTCTGCCAAGTAGGTGCTAGTTAGAACCAGCTGCGTGAAGCGGCACCGCTGAGTGCTTCAAGGTTGCCTGTGATCTGAACGGGTCTCCCTTTTCAAAGGAGTATCTGCTAGTTCAGATACTTCTCCTGGACGGATGAAGATTTATCTATAGCCCCATCAATGTGTTATTTCTCTTCTTGGTTAATGTATCATTGTGTAGATCCTACACGGAAGCAGAAATAATACACTGTCGCTATTTTTAGGAACTCAAGCAATTATGGTAGGATGTAAGTGGGGGTGGGGAGGTAGGTATGTGCGGAGGGTGTCAAGGGAGAGAGACGGCAAACCAATAAATCCACAGAGGATTATCATGGAACCCACGTTCTGGAAAGAGGCTTTAAATTGGTGTATAACGGAAAGTGCAAGTCCAAACAGGCTCAGCTCACAACTCTCCATATCTTTTCATGCAACAGGTGACCTTGGATCATCAAACACAGTCAAAAGTTTAACTAAGAGAAAAAAATTCACTGTGGGTGGAATTGGCCGCGGTCATCTCATTAAGCACACGGTTCTGTTTTCAACATAATTAGCCATCTAATTATTCATCCAAAAATAGTTAGTGCATTCGGATGCCTAATTAATTATAATTTCATTCAAAGTACTCTGTTGGTAATGCTTTTGTTCTCTGTTCCGACAAATCAAATTACTAAGGGACAGATTTGATTTGGAAATTGGTTTGGGTTGTGTCTTATCGTAAACATATTAAAATATTAATGAATAAAACAGTGAGAGTATTAATTTCCATAATAAAGATAACCCCACACATGTTAACTATTTCCAAGGAACACTACAAACACCAGAGCCGTGGATCTGCTGGAGTTTCAGGTTGAGTGCTAAGGTGGGAAGATCAAGACCTGAATTCACGTCTTTCCCGCCCTCCCCTCCCCTCCCCCACCGCACTGGCGATAACATTCTATGCCCCTAAGACTGGAGGTGAGCGTGGAGCCCGGAAGACCTGGAGGTACGGAGGGCGGTCTGCCGTCTTAGAATCCATGGACAAGGGACCAACTATAGTGAACAGTCCATGGTTAACCAAGTATGACTGTTCTAGAAGGTAATCTCATCTAGAATGTGTAGGATCATTCATCTACAACTTTAGCATTTTTCCGGGGAAAAATTGTAAACAGCTGTTATTTGGGTCTGATCCTGCACCTGTCATTCCTGTAAAGGCTTTGAATTTTTGCTCATTTAATCCTCATAGTGGCCTTTGAGGTACAGACTGCTGTTAACTTCACTTCACAGAGGAGGAAAGGAAGGCACGGAGAGGTAGGATCACTGACCTGAAGCCACCAGAGGGAAGTAATAGAGAGCCGCTCTCTTAAAAAATCAACTTTAATGCAATGTATCTTGAGTTTTGTCTGAGAAATGTCATAAAAATAAAACATCTCTGAAAATGAAGATTGATTATGAAAATATTCATGAGGCTCTGCTCTTTTCTCTTTTTGGGGTCATGCTGTGATGTGTACCCACATTCGGGAATGTCAATGATAAAGGAGCCCACAGATGCCCACTGCCTACCTCCATGTCATGTGTACTTATGGGATGGTGGATGAGATCGTGCTCATTCTTTCCCCCAGAAAATATCAAGGAGAACGACTGAAGCTTTGAAGGAAAGCTGACTTGAAATAGTGAGAGAAGAGACAAAGAGAGTTCTAGCTGCGTTCAGCAAGTGCTGGGAGAAAGACAGGAGGGGAGGGGTTCTACTTCGAGATTTCTTGCCCCCCACCCCCCTCCCTGGTATCTGTTCCTCATTGCTGCCCTGGCAAAACTTCTAGTTCCTGGAATACTGGGGGTGCTTGAGTGTGGCCCAAGGCTGCCTGTGAATTACTATCTCGATCTTAGAATCTTCTGAGGTCTCTGGCACTGGCCAACCCACCCAAACTAGTTTGTATGCTCTGTGATTTGCTTTGTGATCTAGTTAAAAAGAATGCAAACACGTGTAAAATATCCCTGTTTCCAGGCCGATGGATCCCTGTGACGCCAAATAAAAGGCAGCTTCATCTAGTGGCCAGCGCGCCCTAGAAGCCTGGACTTCCAGCTCCAAGTCCACTCCCAATTAACAGGGTAATCTGGGCGAGGCCCCGGATTCCCCCGCAACCTCTATTCCTCTTTGCAAGATGATGGGATTGGGCTGTTCAGTCTTTAGCCTCAATTGCCTTATATACATAATAGAAATAAAAATGCAAATAATAACAAGCATACTATTATTATAATAATTATAATACAATAATAATAATTATTATTATTGTTATTGTTATTATAGTCATGAACACCAGTGGCTGATGCAGGACAGTAAGTATGAAGGTGGCTTTGATAATATAAAACCACTTGAGGAATATTGCTTTGATGTGTAATATCAGCGTCTACTTTCCTTTTTCTCCTCATTCAAAGTTAGCTTCATGGATATTTTATGTGCAAGAGAAGACCCTCGCATGAATTGGAGCCATTTCTTTTCTAACTATACTGTAAACTATGTTTTTAAAAAATCTACTTTTTAAAAAACTGGGCCACTGACTCATCTTTCTATTATGGTTCTAAAAGGAAAAATTTAAACTCCTCAAGGGAAAGAGACAAAGCCGGAGAACCCAATTACCCAGCCGAAACTGTACAAATATCAGCTCACACGCCCAACCTCAGAACAATGGGTATTGTAATGAATGACTGTCTTCCCTGAAAGCCTTCCGTTTCCATCCCCTAGTTTGCGAGTTTCTCCGAAGGTGGCCGTCCCGGCTGAACTATAAAGAGGTGATGCATTGCTCCCTTTTTCTCATTGCCACGTCCAGAAGTTGGTGCAAAAATTAAACCATTCATTTTCATTTTTCTCAAGAGTTTTCCAGCCTTAATGAATGTTTTTTATGAGAAGAGAGGGAAGAAAGTAGTAAAGATGGGCTATAGGAAGAGACTAGAGAAAATCTGGAAGGGACAAAGTGTCAAAGGATGACTCCAGGCGAGGGGAGATTCCTAGCAGAGAGTGGGGAGCTGGGAGCCGGTGGGGGGATGAGCCCCCATGCTTCGTGCTCATCTTTCTTCATTTGTTACTTTTCTGCATCCCTCACTCCTTGCTTTCATCTCCGGTCCTGCTCTGTTTCTGATTGTGCCCTTCAGAACTCGCCCCAACTAGAAAGGCTCCGTGTCTTTCTTCCCAGATCCTCTTTGAATGTGAAATCATATAAGGTCTATGCATAATTGCTCTGTGCTGTTCAAAAAGCATTTTCTTGAAGGGAGCTTTACGCTCTTTCCATTTCAGCTATTAATGTGTGTATAATATGCCTTCATTCCTAATTATTTTGTCACCATTTTGTTAAGTATCCAAGATCTACATTTGAACTAAGACACTTTAATTATCAAATTAACACAATTTCATGGTTGATATGTTCAATTTCTCACCGCTGGACTTTTTAATTTTTTTATTAACTGGCTCCTTTCTGGTCCTTTTCCCCAGTCATACAAAGAGGCGAATAATGCCCTTGTTTCACATTCATGAATACTTACCATAAGTATCCAGAAATTAAGGGTTGCTTAAGAGCACCCATTCTTGCAACAAAGCCTCCCTTGTAGTTTTTCATTATTGATTTCTATCCCATCAATGACATTTATTTATTCACAGGTTAGGAGCTTCAGTTCACTCGGAAATATAAAATTTTCATAGCTTTTTCTACAACTAATTGCTTGAACTCAGTAGTCTCATGTACACAAAGAGAGGAACTTTGCATTAATGAAAAGAAAAGGGGCATCTAAAACTCTGGCTGACATTAAACTATGAAAAGAAGAAAGATAAGGGGTTATTTTTTTAAAGTTGTCAAACAGAAATGATAGAAGTGAAGGAGTAATGGCTGAATAAAACTGAAAGTAATTATAAGACCCAGAATAATTAATTTCTGAAGCTCTCTGTAGAGCTGATTCATTGTGAAGTACGTTGCAGTTTCTACCATGTATTAAGGCAGCCTGAACACATTTATTCCTACACACGAGGACTGCAGTTTGCTCCCTGTGAAATTCAGAGCAGATTCAGAGACAAAGTAACTATAATAAAGCTCAAGTTTAGAAGTTTATCCTAATGAGGTCAAACTGTCTCAGTTATCCCCCTGTGCTGCCATCTTGTCAAGCATCATTTTTAAATTACTGAGGTGTAACTTATTGAGGTATAATTTACGTCCTACAAACTGTACCCTTTTAAGTGTATAATTCAATGAATGTTAGTGAATTTGCATAATTAGGCAAACATTTCCATAATCCAGATTGAGAACATTTCCACCACCCAAAGAATCGAGGTATTCATTTTCAGTCACTCCATTTCCACCCCCTGACCCTGGGCATCGCTGGTCTTTATAGCTATTTTTCTTTGTATATTTGCCTTTATGGATATTTTGTGTAAATGGAGTCATACAATACGTGGTCTTTTGTGTCTGACTTCTTCTGCTTACAATAGTGTTTCTAGGGTTTACCCATGTTCTGGAAACATAATTTCATTAACCTCAGTCTATGGTTGCAACAATCCTTCTGACAGGTTTTGGTCCAAATTGTTCCTCCTACAAAAAGTTTTATGGGAGTCTGCCATATTGGGTGGTACATTTCCTTGCTTGCACAGATGAACAAAGACCAAGTTTTGTTGCGGTGGAAAGATAATCTTTTGCATGATTTAAAGAATCTTATAGAAAGTGAGATGTGAGAACAAGTACAACAGCAAGAATGGGCCAGTAGACAGATAATATTTAGTGGCGAAATGTTAAAGAAAGCTACTCTGAATGGAGGCATGAAGGCAATGTCTATGAGAAATACTTAGGATGAAATATTTGCATCCTTCAATGTGAAAAAGATTAGAAATGGGAAACTCTTCATTTGAAGAGTTAAGATGCATCAGACGAGATTGATTAATAGAAACAAAATGAATGCAAACTATTTCTTGGGCATTCATCAGATTAGATACTAGGAAAATGTACAAAGGGATTTTTGTCCCCTAAATTATTCACAAAATATAACAATTTCTCTATGAGGAATACATAGAAAGTGAGTGCCCTCACACTGGCTATGAGTCTTTAAAATTAAGAGCAAGTTCGGTAGAAGTAATTTGTAGGAGGGGAAAAACAGCAAAGATATTTAACATTGATTTGTGGCACTGGTGTTTTTCTGAGGACATTTTTCAATAGTGTATTATTATTTTTAACTTTTAAAATAAAATTACCAGTAATTTTTTTCAAAGCATCGTTCTATGGCTACTGAATTTGAAATTGGAGCTTTTTCGTAGATGATTTCTTTTTACAAAATATCTACTTACCAAAGGTTTTGACTGTCCCAAATCATATCATACTGCAGTATTTTTAGATTCGGGGTTTCTTGAAAAAAATCCTGGCTCAAATTCAGTGGAAATACATTGACAATCTTAAAATGAACATGCAAAATATTAGGACCTTCCAGTCGAGTGAGTTGGGGATTATCACTGTCAGCCGAGCCACGTGGGAGCTCAAGGTGGAAGGGAAGATGTGAGGCCTTGTATACATACTTCTATCATTCTTTTAAAATTGATTTTACTTTTAACACAGTTTTAGAATTACAGAAGAATTAAAAAGATAGTTCAGAGAGTTCCTATGTACCTCCTCACCCAGTTTCCTGTTATTAATATACTACATTAGTATGATACATTTGTTACAATTAATGAACCGGTATTGGCACATTATAATTAACTAAAGTCCACAGCCTATCGAGATTGCCTTTGTTTTAACATAAGGTTCTTTTTCTATTCCAGGATTCTTTTCAGGATGCTGCACAGCACATGACCGTCATGTCTCAGTAGGTCCCTCTTGGCTATGGTAGATTCTTAAACTTTTTTTGAGTTTGACTGTTTTGACTTGACTTGACTATTTTGAGGAGTACTGGTTACATATTTCACAGGATGCCCCTCTGCTGGAATTTGTCTAGTTTTTGTTGTTCTTGTTGTTGTTCTTGTTGCTGTTGTTGTTTGTCTTCAAGGTCGCACTAGGATAACGTGTTTTGAGGAGGAAGACCACAGAAGTACCCCAGTGCTTGTATGATATCAAGGTTACGTGCTGTCAGCACGAACTATTGCTGTTGATACCAACACAGATCACATGACTGAGGTAGCAGAAATCTTGTCAGGTTTCCTCACAGGAAAGTTACTCCCTTCAGCTTTCCTTACAGTCCTTTTTGAGAGAAAGTCACTTCACAGTCCATACTTAAGAAGAAGGGGGTTATGCTCTACTTCCTTGAGGGAAGAATATCTAGATAAATTATTTGGAATTGTTTTGCCTGGGGCATTCATGTAGTCTCTCCTGTTTGTTTGTTTGTTTGTATTTAATTACTTGTATTAGTAGGATCTCATGGATATTCGGACATGTATTTTATGATTTGGATTATATTCTGGTATTACTTTATATTTTGCCCAACCTGTTCTAGCTTTGGCCATTGAGAGCTCCTTTATTTGGCTCCTGTGTCCCCTTGACATAACCCCATCAATGGATATTTATTTTGTTAGCACTGTCTTGTTTTCTGGCACTGCCAGGTTCTACAGGCTCGCATTTGCTGCGCAGTCCTCCATTCAGCCAATTTCCCCCAGAGCCCTGAGTTCTCTTCTTAGAGGATGGTATTAGAAACAAAGATCTGGCCCTCAGGTGTGCTTATTGTTACGGGAGTATCACTGCGTCCAGACATTTAGCTGACAGTTCAAGGAAATACATGTATGACCATAATATTTGTAAATGCGCAAATACACTTTTTATGGGAGCTGAGATCACTGGCATTCTGAAGGCAGATTATTGTACATGAATAATAGTCTCATTTCTGATTTGTTTTCATATTAAATTATGTAAATATTTCACGTTAACTATTTTCCCCCGTACTTCTGTTTTGGATACTTTTTTTTTTTTTTTCGTTTTGGATATTTTATTCAAAGGATATTTCGCAAGACTTTTTCCAGTGCTTTTTAGGAGAATTAAATTAAATGCTGCACATATATAGCCCTTCTTAGTTCACTTTAATTTGTTACTGATTACTGATTTACCCAATTAAAAATAGGAGCTCCATCAAATGAAATATATGCTGAATCAATATATTTCAAAATGTAGTTGTAAAAGATCACATTTAAATCTTAAATACCTTTTGAATTCTCACCATTATATTTGTTTGGTCCATCCCTTGCTTTTTAGGAACAATTTATAATATCTTCTAATTCAGAAGCTTTGTTTTGAATTATTGCAATTTGCTAAAAGTTTTCTAAGTTGATTTTCTTTGGATACTCAATATTTTAAATAATACGAGTAAAGATTTTCATGTGACTTTGAACAAAATTGAAACTAAAGTTCACTATTACTTTAGTTATGAAACTAATTCTTCAAAGGCTGAAACATTTCAAAACCTGACTGATGCTGGGTGGCAGAGTGAGCTGTCATGCCAAAGGATTTTTTGTATTCATACCAGCTTCCTTCAAAAATTTGGAGTAGAGTCTTTCTAAATGTAAAAATATCAAAATATTTGTAACCATTCTATATTTGACAGAATATTGAAACTTATTTGGATGTAACTATGAATTATGTGTAAACCACAACCAAGCTCCTCGGTTTCTTAATTTAGTAAAAGAATCGCTTTACCAGAAAGCTGTGCTAGACTAAAATTTATATTACGTGTTATCATTAAAAAACAACCAGATAATACAACAGAATGACACATTGTCCTATCTTCAATGTTGAACTATTCATTTGACTTTATAATATCATGTACAATCACGTTTCACTTTTGACCAAAACTCCAAGAGCCTTCCTTTGATTCTGTGAACTGGATAAATACGTAGAACTTTTGTTAAGATTAACTTCTTTCCCCTTTGCAGCACCTGATGGCAATGGTAAAAAAAAGAAAAAAAATTCTGTTTATTTAACTCTTCGACATATTCTTCCCCCACTGGAGCCAACACATGGAAAGATTTCACTTTTTATGGTACATGTGAAAATCTGGAGTCAAAGAGAACAAGTGTGGAATACCTGGCTGGCCCAGTCGGCAGAACATGTGACTCTTGTTTTCAGGGCTGTGAGTTCCAGCCCCATGTCAGGTATAGAGATTACTAAAGAAAGAAAAGAAAGAAGAAAGGAAATAAGTAAAATTAATTGAAAGAGTCATTGATCTACATGAAACATCATGCTTTACTGAGTGATATGTAAATGACCTTCTCTAAAGCTGTCAAACAATATTTGGGTCAAATCTCAAATATAAAAACTAACTTTGGAAGTAGACACTGGGGTGCTTTCAAAAGCTGTTGGTTACGTCATTAGGGCTCCGCTCTTCTCCCTCTGTGGACAGTGAACTTTGAAAAACAATCCAATCCACACAATTGCATCATCAACTTTCTTAGAAAATGGAAACTCAGTGCCTCATTTTTACTAAAAATAATTCTTTTGTTTTTAGTTGTCCAAAGTATTTATTGGAAAATAAGGAAAAGCATTATAAAACAATCACGAACAGTTGCATTTTTTTCAACTGAAGAGGGGACAGACTTCTCTCTATCTGTCCTATGTCATGATGGCTCAGCCCCTATCTCCTACTCATATTTTCACATATACAGCCCAGAGTTTCTCACATTTCCATGGAGCCAGCTGACTTGCAACTCAGTGGCTTCATGGCTCTCATAGCACAAGGCAGTGGTTACTTCCAGCTGGCTCTTGTTTGGAGTTGACAGACTGAAACACTAGGACAAGGCACTTCTCTGCTACCCTAGAGACAGAAGAGATAGCTGGCCCAATCGCTTGAGTCTGAATCCACTTCGTTTGTCCTGGGTCTCCTGCACATTCTCCTTGAAAGGAAAACCAAGGTACATGGTCAGCCTGGTTGTGACCAAATGTCTCCTGTCTTGTGCATATGTTTCAGCCATGGAGAATGAGGACCAGGAGTGCCCACTCTTGGGTTCCTGGGCCACAGGGGACCTGTGGATGGGCTTCAGGGAGCTCCCAAACCTCCTAAATTAATATGCATAATGCTGTGGAGTGAGTGATCCATGGCTTTTATCAATTCCCAGAGGCTAACCATTATCAAGTAAAATCATTTGAAACTTGGAAATTAGGCAAAAAAGTGAATTGTATGCCTCTCCCATATCATATTGGGTCATTGTTCATCAGATTCACCCAATCCTTATTCACCGTGTTTGACGTGGCTGTTTGCTCTTGACTACAGGTAGGCACCATGAAGTTACATGCTAATTGCAGATTTCTGTTCTGTAGGAAAAAAATAATCCCCAAAGACTTTGGGTTTTTGTTGTTGTTATTTTTTTTTTTTTAAGATTTATTTATTTATTTATTTGACAGACAGAGATCACAAGTAGGCAGAGAGAGGAGGAAACAGGCTCCATACTGAGCAGAGAGCCCAATGCGGGGCTTGATCCCAGGACCCTGGGATCATAACCTGAGCCGAAGGCAGAGGCTTTAACCCACTGAGCCACCCAGGAGCCCCTGTTGTTGTTGTTCTATAGAATATTGTACACTTTTATATTTAACTTATCTATATCTGATTCTAATATTCAGCTTTTTAAATGCATCTCCAGAGGATGTATCCAAAACCCTCTTCCTCAGGTGTTCTTGGATCCAGATTTAACATCTTCCTGGTTCCCCTACTAATTAAGGAGGTGAAAAAAAAACCCTTGAGCACCTTCATTCTATATGGGTACACAGAACATATTTTTAATTTTATGGAAATTATATATTGACAGTCCAAAATATTAAGAACCTCTAGTGTGGAGAGCTATCTGACAAACATGAGAGGATAAGCTGCTTCTTCAGCTCCCCACCCCCACCATGGAGACTATCAAACAAGGACAAGGATGTGTCCTAAACTGTAATTGTTATTTTGGAAGAACACAAAGGAAACTGGCTTTTATTCAGCAATTAATGAAAACAAGGGCTTCCCCATATGGTTGGGGCAGCTCTGTAGAACGTAACTCCTGAGATCCTCTGACCTCTCGGTCTCTATGTTCCTCTGTTGTTATATCAAATTCACAGCTGCAAGCGACTGTGCTGAAGAAGGAAGCTTCAGGATGGGGATCAACAAGCAACCCTTTTTCCATGTCCAAAGCACGTCTACACATAGAAAAACTGTATCTGGGGCAGAAAGAGCAATCAGAGGGAAGAGAAAAATGCAATATAATCCACAGTGGGCTCAGAGAGACATTCATGGATAATTTTCTCCACACATGGATTAATTTATTATTTCATTCAAAAAGTGTTTGTGAGTGCTTTCTTAATGTCAAGTGCCAGTCTAGGCTCTGGGTTTCAAGGCAGATGTGGGTGGAGATTAAGCAATTAATATACAGTTAAAATACAATAGAGCTTCAGGGAATATAATGGGGGCTAGGTGGGATGATCCTTACGCACATTATTGAGGAGGTGACAACTTGGTTCTTTCTATGGTTGAGTGACAAAAGATGGAAACTTATTGGAGAGAGCATAGAGAGCACAAATGGAGAGAACATGGCTCCTCAACTCACGACACTAGAAAAATTTGGATGTGGGTGAGGCACAACATTTCAGAGTCATAGTGGTGAGAAAGGAGCTTAAGAACAGTAGGCAGAGGCCAGCTCATGAAGGGTCTTGAAAACCATATTTAAAAGCTTTGTTTTAGTATTTTCTAAATAGTGCTATGATTAGACTTCAAGTATTATCACATGGTCAGGCTGTAAGGAAGAATTTTGGAGTATTTTTATCCAAAACAGAAACCTTCTTCGACTTTTACAGGTTTTTGTTCATGAACTCTGAACTTTGATTGGAAACATAGGTACTGATTCAACCTTAAGGCTGGGCAATGGATCTGCACTCCTAAAATGACTACACACTGACAGAAATAGAAGACAGAGCACTGGGATGGCTCAGTCCGTTAGGCGTCTGACTCTTGATCTCAGCTCAGGTCTCGATCTCATGTTTGTGAGTTCAAGCCCTGCATTGGGCACCACACTGGGTATGGTACCTAGTTGAAAGAAAGAAAGAAAGGGAAAGAGGGAGGGAGAAAGAAAGAAGGAAAGAAAAAAAGGATAGATGTTAACCAAATCACAAACTCTTCTGTAAGCAAGTCAGCAAGTGAGGTAATAACACGTTGAGAGGGAGGTTTTTGGGTTGGACAGTGCAAAGATCTGCACATCAAGCAATTAAAAGGAAGAAGAGAGTGCATTCGGGGAAGGATTTTTAGAAATCACATTTCAAAAAGTTTAAAAAGCAATTTGAAACATTTTAAAAAGTAAATGTTTTTTCATTTGTTTCTAAGCAGCAGGAAACAAGGGACCACAAATTTTTATACCACATATATTAAGATGCACTATATAAATGGCAAAAAAGCACTTTACTTTAGAATGTCTCTCCCCAAAACAACCTTGTAGTAGTGCCTTTGTGCCTTTAAAAATATAGTTCGATGTATAAATATTTGCAGTGCAAACTTCCTTGGTAATAAATCTACTTCAAAGAAATGTGTGAAAAGACCAGAAGGTAATTTATCTCCTCCAAAATTACAAATTTGTAACTCCAAATGTGTTAGTTTTATGAAATCATTTTCTCAGACTATATATTAGTGTAGTTCCCTTTTTTTGATTTTAGGTTTTTTCTTCAATTTAGTACACATTTGTTTATCAATTAGAAAGATTAACTGCAATTGATTTCTTTGGATAGTCTTCAGCTAGGTCATAAAGCCTTTTCTCAGAATAAACCTCTTCAGCCTAGCAATCGAATCATTTGGTGTATCCTGCACACCCGAAAGAGAAATAACCTGCTTACCAGCCTGCGTGCATCTGCCCAGCAGGCACCAGAAGCAGAGTGGAGTGAAGGAGAAACATTTAGATTCCCCTTAATTAATTCTCTGATCTATTGTTGTTTGTGATCAGAACAATCAACCACGACCTAGCTACAGAAAAAGAAACTTCAGTGAATTCAAGAGCTGAGGTCACCATTGAAAAGACCTAAGGCCATTTTTATTCAAGATTTCTTTCGAGTCCTACCTGTTGGATGCATATCTCAGCCATTTTGGTGGTAAATTGTTGAAGGCTATGGAGGCCAATCATTTTTACTTTGATTTTACAAGTAATTATCTACACGCAAACTTCATACATGATACGAAATTTCCAAACTATATTGTGTTTTTCATATAAGCAGGATGGTGCTCTGAATTCTACCTTTTTCTCAATATAGATATATGTTTTCTATATAAGTAAATATAAGTGTATATAAATTTACATATATACAAGCATGTATATGGAAAGAGAGAAAGAGGAACAGTAGGAACATTGTACAATCTATTCAAAAATCTGGAGAAATAAAGGAAAATAAATGTACTTTTTCTTCACTTGTCTGGAAAATATTTTTTCATTATTACGAAGAAAATTGTTGTAACTTGTGTCTTCTGACATCTGTTCCAAGCATTTAATGTAACCTCTTCAGAAACTCCACACCACAAAAATAAACATGCAAACTCTCAAGAACTACTGTATATTCTTCGAAAAAGAATTAAAATTGGAAAGAAAAGTATATATGCAAGCAAAGACGAGTCACAGCTCATGTCAGAACTTAGCCAATGAGGAGAGATGATCTGGAGAGTTATTTCCATTTGGAAGTCCATTAAGAATTCGTAAGTCCTGTTCCGTAAGAAGTGTCAGCTGGACCAGAAGTTTCAAGCCACCAAGCAGAGCAACTTTAACTCCTGGCAATAAAAGTACTTTCAACTTTACAACATGCTTTTGAGGGACGCCTGGGTGGCTCAATCTGTTAAGCATCTGCCTTTGGCTCAGGTTATGATCCAGAGTCCTGGGGTAGAGTCTCATATCAGGCTCTCTGTTCAGTAGGGAGCCTGCTTCTCCCTCTGCCTGCTTCTCACTCTCTCTCTCTCTCTCACAAATGAATAAATAAAATCTTAAAAAAAAAACCATGCTATTTGATAAGCAGGAAAATTCTGAAATATTCTTCCCATAAAATAAAGCATAGATCAGAATGATTGAGTGTATCAGCGCCTGGTTGAGAATGTTCTGTAAAGTCTTTAGGGAAGAAAAGTTTGTCGAGTTTACCTTGAAGATGAACAAAGTTTTCAGAAGTGGAGATAAAAACCTTCCTCTGTGTTTTAGGAGTGGAGGGAAGAGATTTAAGTCCAAGCAAAGGAATAAAAGAGCTCCCAGTGTGTCCTAGGACAGGAGAGTTACAAAGGTCTGTGCTGGATATGAGGGAAAGGTGATTGTGTTCCGTTACAGAGTGGTAAGGAGCATGTGCCACCGGCTAGAGGTGGGAGCAATGGTTGAAGTCCTGTGTGAGGATGCGGAACCCACGTAGGAGCCTGGCAGGAGGGTGGGGAGTGCACCGAAGGGTGCGAAGGCAGGTTTCACTGCCGCTGCACCTGAGCGCTTGAGCCAAGGTGAAGGCAGAGGTGGGTAATAGGCAAGTTGAGCCGACCTGAGCAAAGTGGAGGAAAAGAACGAAGAAGATTGGGTTTGGACAGTCTTGAATGTCAGGGTTGCTCATTAATGTGGATGCTACAGTGCATACAAGGAGTAGGTGTGGCATTAATGAGTGGAAGGACAGAATGGAAGATACCCAGCGTTTTTGCCTTAGGCAACTGAACAGGATAATTCTATCAGTTAGAGGAAAAGAAACTGGAACTTGAAGCTGGTGCGAAGGTAAACGCACTAATTTAACACGCCGAGTTGGACGTGAAGGTGATCTACCCAAGAGAACATGTTCGGCAAGCAATGCAATTTGGCTGCAAGAGAAAGGATTTGGTAATCTTGTGTCTAAAGACAACAGGGGACGTCTTGGGACTGGATGGCACGTTCAAGGAATAGAGAATGGAAAGAACAAATTCCGATTCAGATTTAACGCAACTGCCATTTTGGTTCATACTATGCACTTACATGACCTCATGGAGTGACCAGCATAATCTGGTGAGACGGGCATGAAAACCTCACAGTGGTGGAGGAGACTTCTGGGAATAAGAGAGGTAGTATGGCCTGTTGGGGAGCAGGGGGTTTGGGGACAATATGACCCAGGGCAGCTCTGTGCACCTTGCCCAGAAGGCTCAAGCGGGGCCCGAGGGGTGAATACTGGAAACTGAGCACAGAGCAGACATTTGTCATTGATAATGTCACATGTGGTTTGGCTTGGCCGGCTTTGACTTCCAAAGCAAATACAAACCAGACCCTGCCTTATACCTATTCTCACTGCTTGCTCCTTTCCCTACAAAATTTTCCTGTCCTGGTTGGAACTCTCTGTGTATTTTTAGTCACTAGTTTAGATATCACATTTCAGTTCAAACATAAGCCATTAACATGACTTATAAGGTAAAATGTAAATCTTTTCCCAGCAAGTGGTCTATTTATATTTTTTTTTTCTTGAAAATAATTAAGGGCTTATTCATGTTTTTGGATTTCTTTCTCCTGACATGCATTTTTATATCACTATTAGCAAATGGTATCAGACACAAGATAATCTCCTCCAGCTATCCACAGGAGGAAAGCAAATATGTACCAAACCACACTGAAAGTTATCTACACCTTGGCTTTCTGAAGTCTTTTCTGCATTATACTTCCTTAACAATGAGGTGGATACAGGCCCCAGAGCAGAGTAAGATAGGCACTAAGATTGGCAGAATGGATTTATTAAGATAATATCCCCTCCCCCCACCATGCACTCAGCATCACTGAGAAGCGTCTCAAATGGTCCCTCCAGAGACGAGTAAGGGTCTGAAATCAAGAAGGAATGAGTGGTTTGAAGGAGGTCGTGACTAGCTCAAGGGTGGGGATATCTTTCTTTTTTTTTTTTTTAAGATTTTATTTAATTATTTGAGAGACAGAGAGCATGAGAGAGAGCATGAGAGGAGAGAGGTCAGTGGGAGAAGCAGACTCCCTGCTGAGCAGGGAGCCCGATGTGGGACTCGATCCTGGGACTCCAGAATCATGACCGGAGCTGAAGGCAGTTGCCTAACCAACTGAGCCACCCAGGCGCCCCAAGGGTGGGGATATCTTAAGCTCAAATCCCCTCTCCTCCACAAAGGTAGTGCAGGAAAGGTATCTTTCCATTGACTGGCATTTAAATATCACTGCAACATGACTTACAGCAGTTTATTGAACTGATACATGCTTCACTCAGATGGGGACACTGAGACCTAAAGCACAGTTTGATTTTTCAAGATAATAACTTCCTAATTTCCCCCACATTGCTTTCCTTCCCAGATTATGAGCATTTTATGTGAGAAAGCTGTATTTCATCTTTGCATCCCCAAGGCCTGGCACAGACCTCGATAGCTACTGAGTGCCACAAAATGTCTATTGAACAGACACCTGAAAGAGTCAAAAATCAAGGTAAAGGTCCAAGCATGTCGAGATGGGCAACACCAAAGTCCCATTTGCCTTCCAGTACTCCCAGAGTTTACCTTTTACCCCAAGATGAAGCTCCCATGGTCTGGTGTGTTCTCGTTCTCTCTCTCTCTCTCTCTCTCTCTCTCAGCACACGCTCCTACCACAAGAAAAACAAAATGACAAAAGGCACCACAAAGAAGTTGACAGATAAAATTAATCATGGCAGAGAAGAGCCTGACATTTGACTGAATCATTCAGCTGGGTTAAGGAAATTAGGGAAAAGAGTAAACACAGATACAATGGAGGGACCGCAGAGTGTACACTGGATACCCTGGCTTCGGTACTTCTGCCATTTTGTAGCGCAGGGTAGTTAGCAAAGCAAAGCTTCTCACATGTACTGAGACCCCTTCGTGGCTGAGAAATCAGTGCATGGGCTGGAGTGGACTTCACAAAGATCCACAGAACAGTGAAGTGAGGGACGCCGGGGTGGCTCAGTGAGTCAAGCCTCTGCCTTCGGCTCAGATCATGATCTCAGGGACCTGGGATCGAGCCCCACATTGGGCTCTCTTCTCAGCAGGGAGCCTGCTTCACCCCCTCTCTCTGCCTGCTTGTGATCTGTCTGTCAAATAAATAAAATCTTAAAAAAAAAAAAGATTCTTATTCTAGCTGTTCCCTTCGCCCAAAATGCTCTGTCCCCTGATCTTTCTGTGCCTGGTTTTCTTTAAAAAAAAAAAAAAAGAAAAGAAAAAAAAAGAACTGTGAAGTGAAGCGATCGGTAAAAGAAGAAAATTCATGACACTTTGATACACGTAGGCATGTGGAAATGACCAGGTTGTCACCGCATGAGTACTTGTTAAAAAGATTTGAAAACAGTGCATAGAGGGATGCTAAAATAAATTATGCCCTTAGAGTTAGGAGATTTAAGTTTTTCTAGGCCCAGATAAAAGACATAGGAGCTTTCTCACGAAACACTCCGGCAGACCATATCCACGCTGTGACAAGTCACTAGCCGACCAGTTCCGGAAAATCACCCACTTGGTGTGGCCATAGGCATAGTCTCACCATAGAAAAGGCGCTGCCATCCGTGTGGCATTTTTCAAACACTGGAAAGATATCACTAGTTGCATGGAAGGTCAGGCTGTTTTGGTTCTATAAGAGAAAAGCCTGTTCAAGAATACATGAAAAGAAAAGCCCTTTCATTATTTTCTTACTCTCTTGGCTCTCAGAGACAGGCGACAGGCGAAGGCTTCTGTTAAGAACTTCGCAGAATAACTTGGAAGCAATCCTGAGGCAGACACTTACTGTTTGAATGCAAATTTTGGCCAGAATGGCTTAACAAGAATTTATTGACCTTTGCTGCAAAAAGTGTTCAATAATTATCTTTCGTTTTCTTAGAAGACCCATTTTTACATAGCTTGCTATAAATATGCTATGTCCATGTTTCATTTATGATTTTTTTACTTTTTAAAAGATTTATTTGTTTGAGAGAGGGTGAAGGAGAGTAGGTGCCCATGAGTGGGAGGAGGGGCAGAGAGAGAAAATCTCGAGCAGACTTACCACTGAGCGGGGATCCCTGTGGGGCTCAATCTCATGACCCACGAGATCATGACCTGAGCTGAAATCACCAATCGGGCATTTAACAGACTGAGCCGCCCAGGAGCCCCATGATTTTGTTATTTACATCCATAGTTTGTAGTTAGCTTCTGTATTTATTGGTTGATTCATTCACTTTCATTCACCTTCACTGAATTTTAATAATGTCCCAGGTTATGCAGTAGATGCCAACGAATGAGGAGACATGGTTTTGCCTTCAGGAAGTTTGCAGATTAGTTGGGGAGAAATACGAGTAGATGAGCCAGCACGATGAGTTTCTTGATAGGCTGCTCTGGAAATATTGAGGAGGGATATTAAGATCAGACCACGTGTCAAGGAGAGCAATCCTGGAAAGGTGATACTTGAGTTTATTTACAATTTATCGTGCACTCTATGAGCAATTTCAGATTCCAAAACTTTTGTGTTCAGCTCATCATCTCCCTCGGTAGGAAGTTACAGCGAAGATCCTTCCTGCCTGGCCCCGTGGCTCCTTCAAACCCTGGCTTCCATTCTCCTATGTGGATTACATGCCTTCCTGAAGCTGGTCCTTGGACTGCTCCTACTTCTAGTCTTCCCCTATTTTTAATAAATCATCTCAAAACCCATATCAGAGCAAGTAGAGGTCATTAAATGTGTCAATGCTTTACCTTCTTCCTAGCTGAAATTTTGGGTTGTATCCACACTCAACCCAAGTTCTATCCCTCATGTTTCAGGGGAAAATTGACACTTTCTCCTTCCTCTTCCTGACCTCCACTCTGTGTGCTCCCTATGAATTTGTCCTCACTTCTCTTTCCTCCTCCTCTCTCTCTCCTGCTCTCTTTCTCCCTCTGTATTTTACTGCTTGTTCCATCCTTGTGTGGGGCTCCAATTACGGCACAATGACCTATGACTCTGAAAGCACTATCTAGCTAAGACTTTTCACCCCAGATCCCCACCTGCGTTTCCAGCGTCCCACTTACTCTAAGAAACATGATTGAGACTGGAACCAGTCCTGCTTTTCAGCTTGAAGGAAATAGTTTTAATAAGATGGAAATAGATTCATCAACTAGTATTTGTGCAGGAATAAATGGTCATCAGTGCCCGCTGAGTCCTGAGATCCAGGATACATGCTAAATGCCCTTTCCTATCTCATACAGTCCTCACGACAACACAGTGTGGTGGATATGATTGTTGTCCTAATTTTATAGGTAAGTAATTTTAGAGAAGCTGAATTATAATGTTCTCCAGGCCACATACTTCCAATTTAGCAGAATCCAGTCACAAACACAGGCCTGCTCATAGTCCCAAATCCTTGTCTTTAAACACCTCACTATACAGCTCTCAAATATAAGACTTTGTTTTGTTTTGTTTAAGCATTCTGCAGTGATCCTTGTTCATCTCACTATAATTCCTGCGGGTAAATATGTTGTTTATCCTCCCTCTTTGCCAACTAGAGACTAAACTACAAGGAACACAAGGAGGGCCTTTCAAATTAAGTGTGTTCACGCAGTGAATAGCATATGTGGGAATTAAGTCCAAATTTAACAATGCATCTTATAGAGCATAAAGAAAAAGCACAGACTACGAAAGGGAACTTTAAAAATTGGACTCTTTACTTTGTATACAGTTTGAATTTCAATACATTTTGAAGATTGTGTACCATACTGATAAAAGAATATTTATTTGATAGAGTATAGCTTTCCTAAACTCAAATGGAATCAAGAGCTAGCAATTCTTAAAATCACTAATCAAGAGAGCTTGCCTTTCTTTTTTTAGTATTATTTTAAAACGAGCATCTTTAGAAACTATTCTCTTTCAGTACATTATGAGCTACAGCTCTTTTGTGATTTGTTATCTATGATGACAAAATGAAATATTACTGTACAGATTTTTTTTTTCCTAAAATAAGAACTAACTGCTGAGACAGCTCCCACGAATAGGCAGATAAGACCAGCTTCAAATGACAGAAAGAGCAAAACCAACCTACAAAGTCAAGCAAAGAGAGAGAATTTTGTTCCTGAATAATCATAAGGTCACAGAAAGAAACAATATCAAATCGCTGGCTAGCGAACAATCTAGAGGACTAGGTTTTTATGCCTGTGGATGTATATCTATGTCCTGGTTCTGTGCGCTCTCTCACAGGGTCTTAAAGAGTTTTATCCCATATTGTTGACAAATCAAAAAAAAAAAAAATCCCTAAAGAAGTAATGCTAAGGGTGCCTGGGTGGCTCAGTAGGTTAAGCCTCTGCCTTCAGCTCAGGTCGTGGTCTCAGGGTCCTGGGATCGAGGCCCGCATCGGGCTCTCTGCTCATCAGGGAGGCTGCTTCCTGGTCTCTCTCTCTCTCTCTCTGCCTGACTCTCTGCCTACTTGTGATCTCTCTCTCTGTCAAATAAATAAATAAAATCTTAAAAAAAAAGAAGAAGTAATGCTAGAGGACAAAATAAACAGGAAAAAGATAAAATGACAAATATTAAAGTTGAATAAACTCTTCAGGTGATGGATGTTAAAGTCATTTATGATTATTTTCAAAGACCAATGCAAAATGGCATCATTTCTCACAATTTTCCCCCAAAAGTGATGGGCTTGAACATAGGTAGTACCTAAGCATAAGCTTTTGTCAGTATTCGTAGTATTTTCATTACTGAAGAAAACACTCTTCAACTTCCTTAATTTACACCTTCTTCCAACCACCATTTTCCAAATACTCCAGACAAGTCCTGGTTGATCTTCCTTACTTAGCTTACTGGTTGGATTCCAGCAAACATCCTGTCTCTGGTGGTTGCAGTCAACATTCTAGACTTAGGCCGAGTGTCTCTGAGGGGCTCCTACTCTGTGTGATTATTCACACAGCCACAGGCTATGGGCCAACCACTCGTGACAACCAGCTTCTGCTGCTTAAGGAATGAATGGCCTTCAGCATGGAGCTAGTCATCCGATGGGTTCTCAGTAACAACGCTCATTACAGCTTAGTAGAAATCTGGCTATGTCTACCCGATGCAACCACATTATCCTTAGGTGAGAGGTTTTGTGCTTCCTGACTCTCTCTCATTTTAAAGCCATATCAACCTATCTTGATTCTCAAATGCACACTCTCACTTGTGCTGCATGCAACACCATGTTCTCAATTTGAAGTACATTTTGAGAAGCAGTGACAAGGGGCGCCTGGGTGGCTCAGTTGCTGGGCACCTGCCTTCAGCTCAGGTCATGATCCCAGGGTTTTGGGATCGAGTCCCACATCGGGCTCCCTGCTCAGCGGGGAGTTTGCTTCTCCCTCTCCCTCTGCCTGCTGCTTCCCTTACATGTGCACACTCTCTCTGTCAAATAAATAAATAAAATACTTTTAAAAAAGAAGAGGCAACAAAATTTTTCTTGAAAGCTGTTCTGATATTTTTTCTTGGATATAATGAATGTTAGATACTGATTAATTAAAAAGAAAGTCCCAATGTCCTGTCTGAAGTAGTTTGGGACCCAAAACAGAAAGAAAGGTGTGAAAGTCATTATAGCATGAATGTAGTGAGTTAACGTTGAATTGAAACCTATCTTTCTAAAACCATCACAGTGTCAAATTAAATATGAAATATAAGCATTTATTTTCACATAAGCTTACATTTTCCTTTTTAAAAATTATCTTAAATAATTTATTATGACTTCATATCTGAAATGTCAGTCGTGAGCTGATATGCCCTTGAAATTTTTAATACTTACATTTAGAAAATAATCACCTACACAGTAGTTACGATCTTTAGAAAAAATATGAGTTCTCACATATAAGAAAAATACCCCATACCACCTATGCATGTTAGACTAGTGATGATCACTTTTGTAAAAAATCCGATTCACTTGAGAGTATGACTAAGAGTGATGGGCCTATCCTTAAAAGGATCCTCCTTTGAATCCCTAAACTATTTTGTTTTAAAGCAAGTTCCGTGGGCCAATCAGTTCATCAAACCATTGTCTCTCAATTCCTTGGTTACCGGTTGTGATTCCTGCTCTTACCAGGCAAGGAGAGCCATCTTCTGAGCAGTTTCTCTTTGTTGTGTCAGAGACAACCAAGTTGACTCTATTCTAGA
This sequence comes from Enhydra lutris kenyoni, assembly GCF_002288905.1. Taxonomy (NCBI): domain Eukaryota; kingdom Metazoa; phylum Chordata; class Mammalia; order Carnivora; family Mustelidae; genus Enhydra; species Enhydra lutris. The sequence goes on from NW_019154099.1 coordinate 58,350,375, forward strand.
GGTATCTTTTCTAGAATAGAGGACTCTATTCTAGAGGCTCCCTGTGCAGCAACACTGTAGCAAAAGGCAATCTTACGGTATGCACTGCTCAGATCATTTCTAGCTAAGAAAGTTGCATTCATTTGAGAAGTTCAAACTAGCTATGCTATTAGCTGCTTATACTCTTAACGGCAAGACTTACTCACGTTTAATTCATCAAAAAAAAAAAAATGATGACTACCATTTATCCAGAGGCATTTCTGTTTTGGATGCTTCATACATATCATCTGGAATTTCCAAGACATTCTAGCAGGGCAGTTGGCATTATACTTGTTTTGCAGTTGGAGAGAGAGCCTTGGAAAGGTCTAGGTAATTTGCTCAAAAGCATAGTGCCTTGTTGAGGTGGGGTTCAATCCTAAGATTGTATTGTTACAGAGGCCAATGTTAGAAAAAAAGTCCTGATCACTTCACAGCATTTGAGAACTGGCTAGATGGTTATATGTGGCAGGGTTTTCCAGAGAAACAGAAACTATATATACAATACATATAGTACAGGTTAATATGCGTTTATGGGGGCTGGCAAGTTCCAAATCTACAGAGTAGGCTAGCAGATGAAGACCCAGGGAAGAGTTGACATGATGTTGGATCCTAAGGCCATCTGGACGCAGATTCCCTTCTTCCTGGGGGTGCACAGTCTTTTCTCTTAAGGCCTTTAATGGAGGGCGTGAAGCCTACCCACATTACGGAGAGTAATCGACTTTACTCCAAGTCTGCTGATTTAAATGGTAATCTCATCTAGAAAACACCTTCCCAGTAACATGTAATTTCATGTTTGACCAAAAAACGGGTGCCACAGCCTAGCCAAGCTGACACGGAAAATTAACCACCACAATGCGCATTGGGCAGAAATGTAGTAAAATGTCAAGGACCTGGCTGGTGATGAACACTTTGGGAGAACCTCTCTGAGGCACTATAATTTCATCATTTTCCACATGAAGCAAAATGCAGACGGTATGGGTGACTACAACCGAGCCAGGAGACAGGTCCTCATGGAGTCACTGTCCAGTAAAAGAACCCATGTGAACACAAAGAAGTCCCAGTAAGGAAGAAGTTCATGAAGTGACTTTCTTGATTTCTTATAAATAGATTGTGGATGTTTGCCAGTGCTTTCTGGTCTTGACCTCTTTCCTGAACCGTAGTGACTAGCCAGATTTCAGAGTAAGGAAGCAGAGATCAACAAGGTCAAGATCATAAGTCAACACGACTGAGGCTGAACAGAGATGTATCATCTAGCTGCCAGCCCTTTTCCTGCTGTCTTTGTTTCTGCCTCTGCTTTATCCGTCCAGTGCACTTGGGGTAACAGAGTAATTCTGGGCAGGAAATCAGTGTTTGCATATAAGTCTGCCTGCACTTCTGGTGGGGTTGCAGAACTACTTAAAGACTCGTGACCAAATGGTAACCTTCTTGTTTTAGGCCACACGCCTTCACTGTGTGCTCCATTTCATGAGGACAGCATGAGCAGCAGTGTGTGAGGAGGGTAGGCCTGGCTAAGCCGAGGTCAGTCGCTCAGGATCTGGAACCATGGATATTGCAGGCAGATGACTTGATGTCCGTGATCTAATCTTGACCTGGAAGTCTCCTTCTGGGGGGGTTTCCTTCTTGTCTGAGGCCCCCCAATGAAACCTATGCCTGGGTAAAACACTCACCAGGTTTCCAGTATAAGGTCACTTGTAGCAAATGTGATGAAATATGCTTCCTTACCCCCTGGCCGCTCCAAAATTATTCTTCCAGGAAATTTCAGGAATGGCTGGAAAATAAGTCATCCTCTTTCATTCCTACCCAAATTTCTTGTGCCACCTGGTGTACAGTCTCTTCACCTCACAAAGGGTCCCAAATCATGATGTGAAGAACAGAAACTAAATTGTATTAGTAAGGTTTTTGTAAACATTCTGAATTTACTTTTAAAGTGAATAAGCCATTAAAAACCAAGCCTGTCTTCTGAAAACCAAATCGGCCTCCAGCACCTTAGAGTTTCTAATGTAAAGATAAGATTTTAAAAACCAAGTTACTTAAAAATCTGAACAGAAACTTCACACCTGCAGATCATCTTAGAAATGTGCAAAATGCAGACACATTTTTAACAAATATAGAAATAACATCCACACATTGGAAATAGAAACTGAGAAACATGAAATCTTACAAACTTGCAATAAACTTTTGAGATGAAGAAATTAAATGGCCCCCAAAAGAACAGATCGGTGACTTTTAATCATTCTAATGCTAAGATGGGAAGACATTTACTATCTTTCCTAACACATTAATTTTATATGAAGACATTTCAAAAACCACTTAACTGAAAATATAAATTAAAAAAAAGATTTTTTGTAAGAGGGAGGCTTTGCTTTTGCAAAATGATGAAATTAATTACATTAATTTAATTATTTTACCCCACCTTATGTTAAGCTACCTCTAACCTACAAAGAGGACCTTGCCCTCATGGTGATTATAAAAGGAGGATCGGCACCTTAATAGTAGAAATAATTAGAAAGCTATATATGATCAAGCATTACGAAATGTGTTAAAGTGTTTGAACGCAACAGACGTCTAGACAAAGAGGGGACAGTGGAAGCAGCCATGGGGATATCATGGTAAACTCAAAGTCTTCATGAAGGAAACTAAGTGTGCGTTGAATTTAACGTGTACAGATAGAGCAACAGAGTTTGTGTTTATTAGGCTTTCAGGGAATAACAGGTGAAAAAATGCTTTTTCAATTTTTCAAAATTGTTATCTGTATTCTATAGTTTGATAGTGTTAACCTAAGAATGGACAAAAAAATAAAAAAGAAATAAAATTTATTTTTATTTATCAAATAAAATTTAAGGAAAGCTATATGTAATTGTAAGTACTTCTGTCATTAGCCATAAATGAAATTTAAATTTAAAAACCCAACCAGTCCCCTAGTCCATCTGTTTTTATTCCCTAAGTATTTTTTTATCTTGCTCCCACATTCCATTCCCATTGTCCTTGTCATTATGCACCCAGAGGCTGGCCCACCGCACAACTCCAGGGGCAGAGTGCATACCTGCGCAGTGAGCGGTTCCATTGGTGTCCCTCCAGCTCCTTGGGCTGAGGCCAGGCAAGGCTCTGATTTCCATCCTGGGGATCTTGCTAATTTTTATCTGGTCCTTCCATTCTGGTTGCTTTTTTCCCTCCTTCAAATCTACTTTTTAAAGTGATGCAATAATTATCTTTTGAAAATGCAAATCTGACTCTGTTCTAGTTCTTCATGCCACTCATTCCTTCCTCCCTTTATTCATTCATCAAAAACTACCCATAAACTCCTAGTTTTATAAGAACTACTGTGCTTCTCAGGCACCTGGGTGGCTCAGTTGGTTCGGTCATGATCCCAGGGTCCTGGGATGGAGCCCCGCATCCAGCTCCCTGCTCAGAATGGAGCCTGCTTCCCCCTCTCTTTCTGCCCCCCACCCCAGCTTGAGCTCTTGTTTTCTCTCTATCTCAAATAAATAAATAAAATCTTAAAAAAAAAAGGACTGCTGTGCTTCTCAAAATAAAATTTAAACTTCATGCCATAGCTTTTTTACTTCATTTCAATGAGTATTTGTTTGTCATAAGTAGGAACCTTAGTGGACCCAGCAACACCCAGAGCCTCCTTGACGGGACTGTCCCATCTCTCCAGACTTCCTGGCTGTTCTTCACCTATTCCAGTTCCAGAATTTTGAAGAATCTGCAGAGATTTCTGATAAAACACCGGTGTGTTCTGTGGCTCCTAGCTTTAATGTGTGCTCCTTTTTTTTTTTTCTCTGAAGTTTCTTTTCTCTGTGTGTTTGTGTGTGTGTGTGTGTGTCCTTTGAGATCCAGTAGAATGCCTACAAGGTCAAGCTGAGGAAGGTAGGGTTTTTGTTTTTTGTTCCCTGAGGTATTCGGGACACCCAGGACAGGGCCAGGACATGTGGTAGGCATTCAAAAAATACCAGGTGAATGAATGAATGAATGAACAAATGAATGAAGGCCCAGTTCCTAATGCTTCTTCTGGTAAGCATGGGGAGTTTCTTAAAACCAGCACTCTGCAGCTGGAAGGGGTAAAGCTGGGGAGGCATTTCAGGGGACACTAGGGGCTTCCCGTCCCAGAGCGAGTGGAACCACTGCCAGAAAATTTCCCAGGAAGCCTCTCCTGAGGAGTGACCTCTGAAGGAGAAGGAAGCGGTAAGCATTAGGAAACAGGGTTCTGGAAAGTTGTGTGTGCTCCTCTTCAGATGTGCCAATCCCATAAGCTTTTTTGCTTCTTGTTGTGTTCGCTTGATTTTCTTCATCGCTGACCCAACTTCTGGTGAATCACACAAACCACTGCTAATCTGACATATACATACAAAACTAAATGGAAACATGAGGAAAACATAAAACAGACTTGTAAGAATAATGTCAGGAAAGGCTCAAGCTCATGACAAATGAAATTCATGAGAAATGCTAGGAAAAAAAAAATGGAGATTTTTTTGTTTGAAGCAACAAGAACAAAGAAGGTATAGGACTTTGGGAAGTCGGATGCAATGTTGACCAAAGGTAAAACTATGCAATTTCCACTTAGTTCTAGTGCCTTCAACTCAGAGAGCAGTCCCAAACTGTAAAGGGCAGGGCAAATCTGATGGGCAAAACCCAAAACTCAAGTTAGCTGCAAAAAACATATACGACAAAACCTATCAATTTAAACAAATTCAAATTCGTATGTACATGAGAATTACATCAGAACGTGTCAAATTTGCATATTCTTAGAAAAACTTTATAATTTTTAGAGATGTATGGATTATATGAAGAGGTTTCTTGTTTCTGTTTTTTGACAATATTTTGTATATGGCAAATATTGCAAATCTTCTGGAATTTCCAGAAACAATAGACTACTGTGAATTTTGTCCAACATATGCAATTAATACTTTTTAGTGGATTGTCTCTGAGTATTTAGAACAGAATCTTTATTTAAAAAAAATTTAAAGGGTTTTAATTATTTATTTGAGAGAGAGAGAGCACAAGCAGGTGGAGCTGCAGAGGGAGAGGGAGAAGCAGGCTCCTTGCTGAGCAGGGAACCTGACATGGGGCTCAATCCCAAGACAGATATTTAACCGACTGAGCCACCCAGATGCCCCTAGAAAAAGAATCTTTAGAAAAGAATCTTGTAGGTTTACTAAAAATGTGTCATGTCTGACCAGAGCAATTTAAAAACTGTTGCTAGTATTACTAGGCACCTGTTTCCTACATGCCTGATGCAGTTGACAGTTACTCTCCTATATATTAAAATGCCGAAGGAACAGAAGATATTGGGACTAGCAGAGGCTGATAATGTCAGGATTCTATCTGCTGTTTAATTATTCGAGGCCACTGTGGAATTCGTAAGTTCAAAATGCTTCTGCCTTAGATCTGCCTATCTCAAGATGTTTATTAATATCTAAACCGAGGCATAAAAGACAGGCAAATCTATTTTATGTTGACAAATACATTTGAGTAATATTTACGATACTGTACAGCAGGTACTGTGATGCTTATAATTTTTTTGGAATACCTGGGACACCCAACAAAAACATGTTTTGGGGATTACATCCAATCAACCACGCTGCGTGACATAGGATGCTGAAGATTTATGGAAATGTGAAATAATTCCATTATTATACAGCGATGTAGGAATTAATAAGATTTTTCCTTACCCTTTGACATCTCACAAACTGGACTGAGATCTACAGAGTAAAGACCATCTTTATGGCCATTAAGACCAGGACTAGCATCACCTAACTTTGGCGCATACCTCTCTCTAGGTGGCGCTCTGCTAGATTCGATGTTAATCTTAGAACACTGCCAAGGTTTGGTAGGAATGCCATAGGAAGGAAGATGATGATGGTAGAAACCACATTCAAATGGGAGAATGAATGTTGGAATTGAGGCCCAGTTCTAGAATCGCCTCTTGCGTGAGTGTTCGCAAGTCAACCCGCAACCCCAGCTCCAGGCTTCTCATCAGGTACACTGAGAGTGTTGTGTGATGTCACGATACAAATACATAATTGCTGTGGTCTTTATGTAGGTTCTGAAAGTGCCTCCACATGCGTTACTGATTTGTTACTCACAATGACTACATGCAGGATTGTCATAAATCCCTCTTTTACAGGTGAGGCTACAGGGAATTCTGTGAGGTTGGTGGCTTTTTTATGAACAGTGACCAAGCTGCTCTCATGTGGTGACACCAGGACAAAGATCCAGGACCACCTGGCAGCCCAAGTTATAAGCTCCAATCCCTGCTCGACCACTAGCAAAGCTGGTTCTTGACAAGGCATGTGACTTACAAGCCACCAAGCTCCTTCTGTCTGAAAAGAAAGGCTCAAGATGCCAACATTTCCCACCATAAAGTCATGGGATAATTTTGTCTCAAAACCCATGTTTTCTTTCTTTTTCTTTCTTTCTTTCTTTCTTTCTTTCTTTCTTTCTTTCTTTCTTTCTTTAAGATTTCATTTATTTATTTGAGAGAGAGAGAGAGAGAGTGAAAGAGAGACCAGGAGCAGGGACAGAGGGAGAAGCAGTCTTCCCACTAAGCAGGGAGCCTGACGTGGGGCTTGATCCCAGGACACTGGGATCATGACCTGAACCAAAGGCAGACGCTTAACCGACTGAGCCACCCAGGCGCCCCTCAAAACCCACGTTTTCTTAAACCGTTTTGCTTATTCGTCTTGGTACAAAATGAATTTTTGAACCTGAAATATCTGAAATATCATAGAAGATACAGAATATCAGTATTGACTCATGTGTCTTCATTTTTTCTGCCTGAGCTCAATTTAAGAGCAGTTTTCTAAGAATGTTTTAAAAAGAATCCCTGGTTGCTGGTTGATGATCCTGCCCATCTTAACATGACCTTGCTTTTCGAAGTTCTGACCTGCATCTTAATGTCCAACTCAAAGAAAGGTGGTTGCTTCAATAGATGATGGGTGCTCATTTTTTTTTTTTCTTTTCAAAAATCTAGTACAATTCTAGGAAAAAAAAAAAAAAAACAGTGCAGGCTTTTCAGGATGATCGGAAGCAGCAAATCCATCCCTAGGAAGTTCAAATAAGGGCTAGCATCTATAGATACAACTTTAAAATAAACTTAGAAGCAGAACTATTTAGGCTTTCATTCTTGGTCTATAATACTTTTATTTTAGCAAAGAGAAGAACTATGAGAACTTTTGAAAGAGGTCAGAAGTTACGTTCCGCCCTCCAGCTTGACTGGAGGGCATTCTCAACACCATGTGAGCCGTTTTCAGCAAACACATCCTTACAGATCATTTCAACTCTCTGGTTTCCATGTATGGTGAGTGAGGGGACACATATGTTAATGAAGCGTGTTTACTACCAAAGCCGACACTGATATAAAGCTACTGGCTAGCCTTCCATGTGCATTTTTCCTCTGTTGCTGGCATGGCCAGAAGGACTTTCCTTTTCAACTTGTATATTTCCTTTCCCCCTTACTCTCTCCCCTTCTACCCCAAGGAGACAGTTCACAGCGACCTTGAGCTGCTTCCTCGGCCCCCCTCCACCACTTGGAGCACATTGGGGCATGCTCCAAATCTCACGTAACGTTAGGAAAGTTTCCCCTCCACAACCCGTTCCTTCAGTTTCTGATTTCCAAATTTCACGTTTGGTTAGCGGATACCCCAAGGCAAGCCACATATGAAGATTTCGTTGGAGCTCTGAAAAGAGCAGCTGGTACCCTCACAGGGTTCACTGACGTGAGGTTGATAAGGGGACTCTTTGCAGATGGGAGGCAAGGTTGTAAGAGGGTTGGAAGAATGAGGGAGAGTGAAGGGTCCATGAGCTCTCGTGGGAAGCTGTTACCACCCTGGACCTGAAGATGTAGGGTACAGAACCGACTTTCTGAAGCCTGGAGAAAGATCGGAGGCCTAGAAAAAGGGTCTGTCAGTGGAAACACTAACAAATGAGCCTCTGTGAGAACTAAAGTTAGGGGGGAGCCTCCAGTGGACCCACAAGAAACCAGAGGACCAGGAGCCCGGCAATGTAGAGGTCAGTCTCCTGAGCCATGGAGCAGAGCAGAAGGGGTTGAAGGTTAATCTTGGCATTGTTGGGGGGTAATGGAGAATAACAGCTCATAACCAAAGAAGGAATACTAGAGACTGAGTACTTCAACCCTAAGAAAAATTTTTCCCCTGAGAAAGGAGTTTTAGGCATGAAAGGGACAGCTCACTTTATGACAACACTCGTAGGAGCTGATCCCAAAGTTTGCATAATGCACTATAGCATGCATTTAAATTGAAATGTACTGGCCCATTTCTTGAACTGTTCAATTCTTACAGTAATATGATTTTCCACTGGAAATCCTGGGAAGATAAAGTAATTCATAGCTGATACTGAGATGTGACCATCATGAAATGTGGAAAACAGCAACCTGTCTCTGACCACAGGTAAGGGAGCTCACAAATGTTCTTTTTAAGAGCAATGCCATCCCACTTAAATACTCATGCAAGGTCAAGCTCAGAAATGTTTGGGTCTCCCTTTGCTCAGACCAAATTTCTTTCATTGTCTCGGGTCAAGCTGACTGCAATGCAGTTTCACTTCAACGACTTTTTCCTTTTCTTTTTCTCAAGGTTTTTTTTTTTTTTAATTTACGAGAGAGAGGCAGACGGAGAAGCAGGCTCCCCGAGGAACAGGGAGCCCGATGTGGGGCTCAATCCAAGGACCCTGGGCTCAAATGAACTGAGCCGAAGGCAGATACTTAACCGACTGAGCCACCCAGGTGCTCTTGATGACTTTTTCTTTAATTTTTATTTTTTAACTCTGATACAAGCTTTTCCTATAAAAAAGTTGCAAGGATAGTGTATGGAAACATTTTTTTGCTATCTCAGGATATGTTGCCAATGAGCTGCCCTATTCCTCCTTCACACTTTGGCTTGTATTTTCCTGTAAACAAAGACACTCTCCAGACCTTGGATGAGGAAAACCCCATTCATGCTGTATGGACCATCTGCAGACCTCTTTCCAGATCTTTCCAGCTGTCCCCAAAATATTCTTACACAGCAAAATCTTTTGTCTCTGAATCACACATGCATTTCATTATTGGGACCCTTAGCTCATTGAACCTGGAAGAGTTTCCAGTCATTCCTTGGCTTTTATGATCTTGAACGTTTTGAGGATTCCAGACCATTTGTTTTGTAGTCTGTCCCTAGACTGAGCTCTGTCTGAGGTTTTCATGATTGAATTCAGGATATATTTTTCAGGGGTATCTCAGAAGCAGTGGTGCTGTGCTCTTCACACCACATCCTTCTTTGTGGAAAATACTTTGAATTTGTTGCGTTGTTGATTAAATTAATCTTGATCATTGGATTAGATAGTATCTGCTGACTTTCCTCACTCTAAAATGTGAGGTATCAATTATGGTAATTGATAATTCCTTGGTTTGCTTGGGGGGGGATGGACTTTTTAAAATTGTATGAAAATCTCATTCTTCATCAAATGGTCAATTTATTTGTGTACATGTAATATCAGTAGGCACTCATAGGTAGTTTGGATTACAATCTGTTATTGAAATCATTTATTTTAAGGCTGAAACTGTCCCAGATTGACCAGTGGGACCTCCAGGTGTTTGTAACATGTTCTCACAATTTTTGCAGCACATTTCTTTATTACCTGGCACACGATGTCCAAGAGCCATTGTATTCTCTCCTTGCACTTCTCGTGGAATCAACCGTTTCTTCCAGAAGCTCTGGTTCCTTGAAGAGGAAAATTGTTTTCGAAGCTACAGTCGAGTACAAGCCCTGCTGGTTGTTGTGCTGTAGCTAATAATCCCAGGTCCTCTTAGTGGACAGAGGGAAGAACTATCGCAGGTAACGACATAAAGTCAGGAATACATGAGATGATTTTTCTCACTGTTGGGAGAAGAGAATTATAAACATACATACATACATTTACATCTAAATTATTTCTGTATCTATTTTTATTGAAAGTGATGAGTTCACTCTGAGATCTTATATCTAATGCAAACACAGAGGATTCTTTCTAGTTTTCCTTCTTTTCACGTTTGTGATTGTTCTCTTCTGACAGTGAGAAACCTGCCTCCTACAACCTTTAAACTATTTGCTTATGTGATCCATTCCTCTTTTCGTAGCCAATCTTCCCTTCCTACGACCCTGAGCTATTTGAGAATAGCCTCATGCAGGCTGTGGTATCCCCTGCCTGGCCAGCCACCCCAGGGCCAGCCCCCTCACATTGCTGGAACTCTAACAGCCTGGGCTGGAGCATTTCCTCATGTGGACACCATCCAGACTCTGCACTGGGCTGTCCTCCCACCCGTTACGCTCCTCACCTCTTTTGGGTCCCAGCTCCCTGTGCTGGGCTGGGCAGGAGAACTTATAAGAAACAAAGGTTACAGGTAAATGTTGCAATCAAATATCAAGAAGGTAGAGGACCATGGCATACGAATTGTTGTAGATTTTTTTTTCGTTTAATTTCGTTAAATAATCTCTACGCCCAGTGTGGGGCTTGAACTCACCACCAGGAAATCAAGAGTCACATGCCTACTGACTGAGCCGGGTGCTCCTAGAACTTTTGTTTTATGCCGGGTGACTGTCAGATGAAAAGTAATTCATGTCACTGTGAACCAGAAGATTGATCACAAGAATCTCTGCTTCAGTAATGGCGGTGGAAGCTGTGTCCTCTACATCTTTAAGCATCTTGTTGAAAAGTGCATTTTTCTCTTCCACTTTTTTACATTTGTGCCACAGGAACATTATTTCAAGGTAGTGGAAATATCCTATGGCCACGGGGCTATTCCTATTACCTTATCTACAAAAACCAACTTTTTATGAAATGCAAATATTAAAAAGTATAATTTATATTCAAAGGAGATTTGTTAAAGTACAATTTTGTTTCAACAAAATTATTTTTTCCTTTCTAAAGAATTTCGGCCCATACTTAAATGGTGTGCATTCACTTTTCCTGCACTTTTGTAGTGTGATGGTGAATGCTCCTCCTAAGAATTCATCCTCAAACCCCTCGACTTTAGAAATGCTCCACCCAAAAGTCTCCCCCTGCCACCTCATTTTCTCTGCTTCTGGGTGCAGTCAAATGCCACTTAAATAATACTGCCAGCAGTTGAAAAGAAAATAGCATCTTTAATTTTCATTCTTCTACTCATTATTCTAAAATATCCTGCTTCTAAGGATAAAACCTTTGGGGAAAACCCTTTCGCCCTAATCAAATAACACATCAGTTTTATCTATTTGGGGGGAAGGGAAGGGGCTCTCCCCCCCACCCACTGTGTTGGTCTCCAGCCATAACTCTGAGGTCAGTTCAGCAAGAGGACCGAGTAGATCGCATTCAGCCATGTTTCACGGCATGCTCCATTGTGAACACAATCCTTGGGGAAAGCGTGTGGTTTTTTTTTTTTTTTTAAAACAGAAATTTAAACTAGATTGATTGCAAGTGTGGTTATAGTGTTCTTAAAATATGAAACAGATTTTATTGCCCTTGCTTATACTTTATGGCCGATACACCTGACCAAAAACCCGTCTCCAGCCCTTATATTTCCATGGGATGCTGATGGAGAAGGAGCCGTAGCAGGACGCTGGTGGAAAGCGCAGTGTTCTCCTTCAGTGTGTTACAAGCACACCTGAACTTTCAGCATCATTGTTCGGGCAGGAAATCACCCAATTTCCCTGCATTTTATATTTTCTTTCTTCTGGAGTATATATTTAAAGTTATTATTTTATAAATGGTTATCACGCCATCTCACTTTCACAGATGACAAAGGCCTTGGGGGAAGTTAATGTTTTGCTATTATTAACTTATCAAGCAACCGCAGTCCCAAGACATTCTCTCAGGCAATAAACCATATTCCTTTTGTTGTTGGCTCACCCTTTATTTTTATGGCCCATTAAGCAGTGCTGAATTAAAATCAAATTTGTATAAATGATATAATGCCGATATAAATAGTTTTGCAACCTAGTCAGCCATTTGAATATCCAGCACATTGCAAAGCCGGAATGAGGTTATGAATCACATACAAGTATAGATTTTAAATGATTGATGGTCAAAAATACTCTTTCCTTTTTTTTTTAAACCGGTGGCCAAAAATGGGAGAGAAAATGTTCAGGAGTGCCAAACAAGACAAATTCGGCATCAACTTTAGCACACGTTTCATTTACACAGCAGAGCGGGAACTGGTGGCTGAATGAATCCCCTGCTCGTGCTGGCAAAGGTACGGTTTCTCGTTTCTTCATGACACCTCATGTTGGCATTTGGAAGAACCGAAGATTTCTGCATGAATTTCTCTACTTCACATTATGAATACCATCAAAATACACTAAAGCTTTTCTTTTTAAATCCATTCACCATCCTGGGGAAAAAAATGAAGACTAAACAGAATTTTTAAATGGGAAAATTTCTGTGATTCTAATGAGGGGTTTGGAGCTCACTGAACCACACATTAGAATGATTCGATTCTAATTCTCTTCCTCAAATAATAAGCCATTCCTATTTTTGAGAGACTTTAACTAATTGATTTCCTCCTAAATTAAGGAGGGTGAGTTTCTCAGCTTTTGTGTGACTTTTCACAGTGTCCCCTGGCCTGGCCCAGCTGTGGCCACTTGAGTCTTGGGAGAGGTAGGAGAGGGTCCCTGGAGGCTCGTGGAGTCAGGCAACAAAGTCATCACTAAGCGGAGGACTTTCTCTGGGGGTGGGACGGTGGGATGTAGAACGGTGGTGTTTTGTGTTCTAGATACTTCTCTCAGAGTGCATAAAAGATGTCACTTCACTGTGTCCTCCTGCAGGGAAGTTTACCAAGCAGACATCCATCTGCACGGAGACACTACGCCGTGCAGAAAGGAGGAGGTTGTGTGACAGAAAGAAAGGATCTTTGAGTTAAAGGAACTTCACCCCAATCCTGACTTCGCAATTGAATGTACAAACTCGCTTGTCTTTTCTGTAAAATGCAGGCGAGGCACTGGATTAAACGAGATAAGACGGAATGCTGTTTAATGCCTGGACATTATAAAAGCTGGAGATAGAGATTTTTCTATTCATCCAATAAAGTAGACCTGAAAAGCCTCTGGTATTTGAATCAGTTGATAGAAAAACCAGTTTATCCAGATCACGTGTTCTGTTTTGCTCAAAGTCAAAAACAATGTCCATCAATAACATGTTTCTTAGCCCGTCTTCACATCCCAGGAGTACAGTTACTGGAAATCCTGCCCTGACCAACCTATGCTCTCCTATCCACACTGCGTCGTACTCTGGCCCATTCATCCGCATTCCTGTGCGTCTGCGTGTCTCTGGGACTCTGGAGGACATACATCAGTCACCCGTAAACCACATGCTTTGTCCTGTTCTTGGGCATGTGGTTGCAGGGAGCTTGTCTTGTTCACCCTTGTAGCCACAGTGTCTAGAATAGTTCCAGACACAGATTAAGCACCTGTAATAGTTGTTAAATAAACAAATGACAGGAATCAATTTTCTAAATGCATATTTTTTTGCTCAGCCTTCCAAGCCTCATCCATTTATATTTTTTAATGTGACAGTTTTGATGACACATACATCCCCACACTACACATTTCATCCTTTTAAAGTGTACGATCCAGTGATTTGTGGTATATCCAGAGTTAGGCAACCATTACGGTAATCAATTTGAGAACATTTTCACCACCCCCAGAAGAAACTCTGTACATATTAGTGGTCCTTTCCCGTTTCTCCATAGATCCTAACTCTACACAACCACTGACAAATATTGTTTCTATAAATGTGCTTTTTCTGGACAATTTGTACAAATTGAGTCATGTAGGATTTTGTGTCTTGTTTTCTTTCGCTTAACATAATATTTTCAAGGTTCATCTATGTTGTAACAGATCAGTACTTCACTCCTTTTGATGACTGAATAATAATCCATTGTATGGTCTGGTCCACATTTTGTAGATTCATTTACCATTTCATGAAAACATTGGCTGTTTCTACTTTCTGAATATTTTGCATAATGCTGCTATGGACATTCATGTCTACAGTCTTGTGTGAACAAATGTTTTTAATTCCCTCAACATATACATGGAAGTAGAATTCTTGGGTTGTATAATAATCCTCAGTTTCACAGGTTGAGGAATTGCCAAAATGTTTTCCAAGTCACCTGTGGTACCGTGTTAAACGTTTATAGGCAAAGTATGAAGGGTTCAGTTTCTCCACATCCTCACTGATATCTGGCATTGTCTATCTTTTAGGTTATAACCATCCTAGTGGGTTGATGTGGTATCTCACTGCAGTTTTAGTTTGCCTTTCCCTAAAAACTAATAATTTTGAGTCTTTTCATGTGCTTATTGGCCATTTGTATACCTTCTTTGAAGAAATGTTTATGTAGATATTTTGATCATTTTGTAATTGTATTGTCTCTACATTGCTGAGTTGTAAGAATTCTGTTTGTTTTGGCTATAGGATCCTTATCAGATATGTGCAAATACTTTCCCTTTTTCTGCCAGTATCTTTTGACTTCCTTGATAGTGTCTTTTGGAACACAGATGTTCTAATTTTGATTAGTTCCATTTGTCTCTTTCATCTTTGGTTGCTTGTGCTTTGGTGCCACATTTAAAAAACCATTGCCTAACCCAAGGACACAGAGACTTACACCTATCTTATTTTTACCCCATTTTGGGTTAAGTTCTGATATGATGAAATGTGGGGTCCAACTTTAATCTTTTACATGTGGATATCTAGTTGTTCCAGTACCATTTGTGGAAAAGACTTTTCTGTCCCCATTAAATTTTTTTAACACTTTTGTCAAAACTCAATTAATCATAATGTTTAAGCTTATTTTTGGCCTCTCAATTATAGTCCATTGGTCTGCAAGCATATTGGTAACCCAGCACCACGCTGTCCTGTTTACTGTAGCTTTGTTGAAAAATTTGAATTGGGAAGGGTGAGTCTTCCAACTTTCTCTCTCTCTCTCTCTCTCAACATTCTTTGATATTCTGGGTCCTTTGCATTTCCATATGAATTTTAGAATCAGCTTGTCAATTTCTGCAAACATGGTAGCTGGGATTTTGATAGCGTTTTGTTGAACCTACAAGTCAATATGGAGAGTATTGTAACCTTAACATATTATCTTCCAGCCTTCAATTTCTTTCACTGATATTTTATAGTTTTCAGTGTATAAGTCTTGCAATTCCTTTGCTACATTAATTCCAAAGTTTTATTCTTTGATGGAGTCGACAGTGAATGGAATCAATTTCTTAATTTCATTTTTGGATTGTTCTTTTCCAGGTATGGAAACACAATCGATTTTTGTATACTGGTCCTGTGTTCTGCAATGTTGATGAAGTACTTAATTTTCTCTAATAATTTTTTATGTGGATTTCTTAGAATTTTCTACATACAGTATTATGTCATCTGAAAACGGTGATCATTTTACTTTCTCCTTTGCAATCTAGATGCTTTTTATTTATTTTTTTCTTCCTAATTCCCCTTGCTAGAACCTCCAGTTGATGTTGAATAAAAGTAATACGGTGGTTATCTTTGTCTTATTCCTAATTTCATATGGAAAGCTTTCAGGCTTTACCAGTAAGTATGATTGATATTAGCTGTTGGGGTTTCATAGATACAATTTATCAGAAGAGAAAGTTCTCTTATATTTCTAGTTTGTTGAGTGTTTTTATCATTAAAGAATGTTGGATTTTGTCAAATATTTTTTTCTTCATCTACCAAGATGATCATGTGGTTGTTCCTTTTTTTTTTTCTTAGTGGGAGAGAAAGAGAGAGAGAGAGAAGAGTGTGTGGTGTGGTGTGTGTGCAAGTGTGAGTGGAGCTGGGCAGAGGGAGAGGGAGAGAGAGAATCCCAAGTAGACTTCACACTGAGTATGGAACTAGATGGGGTTCTCAATCCCAGGACTCTGGGATCATGACCTAGCTGAAATCAAGAGCTGGCCACTTAACCCTCTGGGCCACCCAGGAACCCCTATTCACTACTCTTCTATTTTCTAGAAAATTTGCTGAGATCTGGTGTTAAATTTTCTTTAAATATCTGGTATAATTCAATAGTGAAGCTATCTGAAACCAAGGTTATCTTTGTGGGATGTTTTTGATTACTTATTTTATCTCTTCACTTGTTATTGTTCTATTTAGATTTTTCATTTCTTTTGAGTCAACTATGTTAATTCATTTCTCTTTAAGAATTTATCCAATTGATCTATGTTATTAAATTTTTGACATGTAAATGTTTATAGTATCCCCTAATAATTCTCATTATTTCCATAAGGTCAGTACAATTCCCTCTCTTTCCATCCTGATTTTAGTAATTTGAATCTGTTCTCTCTTTTCTTGGAGAGTCGAGCTAATGATTGTACATTTTGTTGACCTGAAGAAAAACAACTTTGGGTTTTGTTGATTTTTGTTATTGATTTTCTATTTTCTTTTTTTTAAAGTATTTATTTATTTATTTGACAGAGAGAGAGAGAGAGAGAGAGAGAGATCACAAGTAGGCAGAGAAGCAGGCAGAGAGAGAGGGGGAAGCAGGCTCCCTGCTGAGCAGAGAGTCTGATGCGGGGCTCGATCCCAGGACCCTGGGATCATCACCCGAGCTGAAGGCAGAGTTTAAATTTTAAATTTCCTTCTCTCTGGTCACTTTGTGTGTAGTTTGCTCCTCTTTTCCTAGTTTCTTATATTAATGGTTATTGATTTGTCATTTTTCTTCCTTTTTATATACATCTTAATATACATCTATACATTTCCCTGTAAGTTCTTCTTTAGCTACATTACATAAGTTTTGGTATTACATATTTTTGTTTTAATTCACCTCAAAACAATTTCCAATTTCTTTAACCACACTAGTTATTTAAGAGGATGTCATTTATTATTACACATTTGAATTTTTTTCAGATTTCCTTCTATAATTAATTTCTAATCTCATTCTGTTATGTTTGGAGAGCACAATTTGTAGGGCTTCAATCTTTTTAATTCATTGAGATTTGTTTGGTGGCCTCCCATATGGTCTTTCCTGCAACACACACACACACACACCCCCCCATATAGTAATACTAGTCTGTGATTTATAAATCCTCACTAAAAAGTCAGTTTTAATCAACAGCTCTACAATATGTATTCAAGCAAAGACAATGATCATTATGGAGAGCACAATGTAGAATGGAACTTATCTCCAATGAGTCTATCCGAAGACCAATAGAAAGAAAAAGTAATATAAGTCAGGCCCAGAACTACAACATAACTAGAAATCATATAATATCAGAAATAACTGAAGTCTCAAGGTATTAGGCCAAGAGACTGGGAAACTCATAAGAACTTGTCTTAAACACACAAGGGGACCATCTTTTTGTAGTGGGGTTTTTGTTTCCACCCTGAATACAGTTAGAACCATGTGAGTAAACTAAAGTGATTGAGGAGATTATTGCTAGTTAAAAATTTACAACGATGGAAGGGGTAGTAAGCTCCTTGTCACTGACAAGCTCAAATGTGGCCTGGGTAGACACTGGACTGGGGTTTGTGGAGAAGCCCCATTCATCACACCAGGGTGATATTTGAACAACTTGGTTTTCAGTATTCCTCCAAAACCAGGGGCTTTTGATTCTATAAGACAGAGTATCAAGAATTATTATACCATAGAACTAATCATGGTACTGGTTCTAAGAAGTAAGTTTCGAGGAAAGTGAGAGGGTCAAAGGTGGCTCTGGGCTGAATAAGGGAGGGAAATAATTGTGGAGGACATGGGAGGATTCAGAGTTGGGAGCATGCTCTGAGGAAATCTGCAGAGGAGGAAAAAGTTAGCAAACACACTCAGATCAATCTGACTAAGGTGAAGTTTCTGTAGTATTGCATGAAAACTGGACTCAGTGAGGTATAGTTTGATACAGCCGATGAGAAGAGGACAGATTTTGTCAACTCAGAAATGCTTTGCAAGTGTTAAGTTTATTCTATTTTAACCTAGAGACTTGAACTGGCAGGTGGAATGTTAGGAAGCCTGGCAGCAGGTGTGTGTCAACTCTAAGGATGGCCAAAGTGTGTGTCCCCACAGAAGTGGAGAACTGTGAAACATATATAGGTTTCCAGGAAATAGGTAACACAAACAGTTGGCATCAGGGAAAGGATTCTGGCCTTCTAGAGAGCCTATGAAGAATAAAGAAACACCAAAATCCCAAAGAAATGATGCATCCTTAGCAAGTAACCAAGATATAAACTCAGATCTGACACTATATACCAAGGACCTCAAGGAATCAGTCAAAGCCCAGTGAATAGAACTAATGTATAAGATCAATATCTTGTGGCACCAGTAAAGAGGCTGACTTCTTTCTGAGCCTCTACAATTCTGACTTATGGTTCCTTAAACTTTTTCCCTTACTGGAAAGGCTGACCTCAGAGCCTATATTAGAGCTGAGCTGGAGATGGAAGTTCAGGGGTCCTAGCCACAAGGACTGGGAAATAAGGGGAGAGAGCAACGATCTGTATGAGCTGGCGTGCTTGCACCAGTCAGCTGTTAGCTGCTGCCTGGAACACAATGCTCGAGAGCCTGTGTTACTACTCAGTGTGAAGAAACACCACGGTCCAGTGATGGCGCCTTCTGTGGGGATAGGACAGAGGTCAGCACTTGCATCCCATGCTCTTAGCTCCTGCCCAAGAACATTCCAAAATAGACTCAGGGCTGAATCAGAATCAGTGTGGCAGATCTTGATTACCAGTTGAAAGGATCACAGTTTTCTGTGAGCGCTAAAGGCCACCCCTGGAAGCCCCTGGCCAGTAGGGATGTGCACTCCTGATGTAGAACTGGGTCAAGGAAATAAAGGTTTTCAGAGAAGACACGTTGGTTGGCATAGCAGTCGTTCTTCAACATCTGTATGTGTGGCTCTCGGTTTTCACTCTAGTGTGAGAAATGGGATCCCATGCCCTCATGTTAAATTTTCTGTGCAGTGAATTGTAAAAGCAATTGCCAATAAGAATTATTTCATGGACGCATAATCCTTTGTGCAGCATGCTGCAGATTTATTCATGATCTTCTCCAGCTAATATGAGGAAACTCAGCTGCAGTGCCAAAGCGACAGGATGATTTATATATGAAACTGGAATCCACATTAAAATTCCCCTACGTGGTCTCCTGCTCTGGAATGCGAAGGAAAGTACAAGGGATGCTTAAAAACTAACCTTCCTAAGGTAAGATGTGCAAGTAGGAGATTAGCATCATTACCCATAGAAGATAGAATTTGTGTGTTTCTTATGAATATATGGGACAAAAGTACTAAAGAAATAACACCAAAGATACTGTGCAAACTTGGTAAAAATTACAGAATTTTAATCTAAAGATGAAAAAAATATATATCTTCTGCAATATACATTTTTATAGTTGAAGGAAGTGAGGCTCAGAGAACTACAGAGACCCATCAAAGGCTCCATAACAGAGGCAGAAACATGACTTGATTTAGATCAAGTAAATATAAATAAATTGTGCAGGGCCTTTGTGTTTTCCCCCTCATTGTGTTGTATTTTGAGGTTTTTATTTTCTAGAACACCTTCATTAGCCCAATTGCTAAGATTGAAAATCTCTGTTTCTGTTGACCAGGCTCATTCTGTGTTCCTTCCCTCAACCCCTGCCACCATCTCTCAGGTGTGGGTATCTGCCTACTTTCTGTTGACCTAACTTTTGCATTTGCCTCTGGTTTTCTTTTTCATTTTCCTCGAGTTTCAGTTTTCTTGAGTTTCTCTCTCAGATGTTCTTCTGTAAGAACATCCTCATTGGCTCCGGGATTCTCATAATTTTTCTTCTTTGTTGAGTGCCATAAACCATCATCAGAATTAGGTTTATAAAGCACATTTTGTACTGTCTTTCCCAGGATCATAAGCTTTCAAAAGCACCCAATTTCCTACTGATCTGGGTCCAATGGCTTTATCCTCACACTGTGGAGTTATACTCCACCACCTAGCCCCAACTCATGACCCACTTCCAGAAAAGAAATCACTCCTTTTTTGTCTCAAGCCATATTTTATATATATTTAATTTTAATTTTTATATAGTCAACACATTGTACACACACACACACACACACACACATATACATACAAACATGTGTCGCCTTGTAAACTTGGATATATTTATGACCTTTCATCTACCTCACTGAATTCCCCAAAGGCTTTGCTCTCAAAGGGCACATCTAACCTGTTGCCTCCGTGCTGGGCTTATTGACAGCTATATCGTAGATGCTCCGGCATTTCATGAATAAATGAAATTTCCCTTCCAACTTACATGTCCCACCAATTTCTCATACAAGTGTTTTTGTTTTGAACATGTAATGTACAGTTCTACTCACTCTTCTCCAACCACCTCTTTCTCTTCCTCCCTTCATGGCTATCCAGACTATGTTCTTCTCTACCATTTCAATTCCTATCCATTGTACTCAAGTGCTATTTTCCTTTACACAGTCTTTCTTGATCATTACAACTGAAAGAGATTTTTCCTGCCTCAGACATCCTGTCACTTAAGGATTGCACTACAAAACACTTAACGACAAGTGTCCTAAATGCTCTGTATTGCAACTTTTTTTGCATGTTTTATTTCCTTGTGGATGACAAGAGTTTTCCTATCAATATTTGTGTTTCCTAGAGCAGTTAGTGCCAAATGAAAGAGCAATTATGGAATGCTAGTTCAAGATGGAACATTGACCATATTACTTCATAACAAAAATGGAACTGACAGTGAAAAAGTAAAGAATTATTAGCAAACCAAAACTCTAAGGAATTTCTGAGAAATTGTAGAACAACTCACATAGAGACAGCATGGTGGGCATTTCAGACATCCGCAGATAGAGAAAAATTCTAAACTTTATTCGTAAAAAAATAGTAGCAAGTATTAAAGAAACACTGGACTTCTCATTAGTAAAATCTAATGTTTGTCAACAATGGAGCAATAACTATAATGAAGGAAATCACATTATCATTCAAACTTGAGGGCAAAATTATGTGCTTTCCAAAATAGAGAGACTGAGAAAGTTTATTTGGTCATGCACATCGTCTTTGACTATATATAATTAAAAATAAATTTAAAAAATCCAAAAAGAAATATGAAGAAGAAGAGGATATAAATTTTAAGAAAAGTGGGACTAACTTATGAGTGGGAATAACAGATACATTTCAGAGGGACTTTTTTACTGCTAGTAAGGAAATAATCATTCCAAATTAGAATATGAGGTCTGAGGACTGCATGAAAATGTCTTCAAGAAGAAAATTGATAGTGTCATCCAAAATGAGTGATTATCTTTTCTGTCAAGAAAAAAATAGGCAATTACAAAGTGAGGTTAAAAAAAATGAAAATAAATCATGGTCTCCAAAATGAAAGTTTGACATAATTTTTTAACAATTGATGGAGTTTAAAGAGCAATGCCTTTTGAAATCATAAAGTCAAACAAACAATATTCAGGTAATTCCTGTGAAGACAGAATGCTGACTGATAGTCTCAGTTCAAGGATTTATGATAGGCACAAGCCATAATTACTTTACCATCATTTTCTTTTCTAGAGAATGATTTATCACTTTTTTGATAATGACCAACTTAGTAAAGTTTTTGAAAAATTTTATACTTTATATTTAACTTTTTAAAAAAATTTTATTTTTTAATTTCCTTTCAGTGTTCCAGGATACATTGTTTATGCACCACACCCAGTGCTCCATGCAATACGTGCCCTCCATAATACCCACCACCACGCTTACCCAACCCACACCTCCCACCCCTCCAAAACCCTCAGTTTGTTTCTCAGAGTCCACAGTTTCTCAGGGTTTGTCTCCCCCTCCAATTTTCCCCAACTCCCTTCTCCTCTCCATCTCCCCATGTCCTCCGTGTTATTCCTTATGTTCCACAAGTAATGAAACCAGATGATAACTGACTCTCTATGCTTGACTTATTTCACTCATCATAATCTCTTCCAGTCCCGTCCATGTTGATACAAAAGTTGGGTATTCATCATTTCTGATGGAGACATTATACTCCATAGTATATATGGACCACATCTTCCTTATCCACTCATCCATTGAAGGGCATCTTGGTTCTTTCCACAGTTTGGCAACTGTGACCATTGCTGCTATGAACATTGGGGTACATATGGCCCTTCTTCTCACAACCTCTGTATCTTTGAGTACTTTTAAGAATTTATACATAGTGGGGCACCTGGGTGACTCAGTCGTTAAGCGTCTGCCTTCAGTTCAGGTCATAATCCCAGGGTCCTGGGATTGAGCCCCACATTAGGCTTCCTGCTCAGCGGGAAGCGGGCTCCTCCCTCTCCCACTCCCCTTGCTTGTGTTCCCTTTCTTGCTGTGTCTCTCTCTATCAAATAAATAAATAAAATCTTTAAAAAAAATTTGTACATAGTGTTAAGAGGAATTTTTATTTTACATTTAGCAAGTTCTTTAGTTTTATTTCTTTTTTTTCCCCAATAAATCTGAGTAAAATCAAACACTTGGATTAAAATATTAACAGTTGTTTTTCTGATTATTATTTTCTCTACTTTTCCAAGTTTTATAGCACAAATCCATATTATTTTTAAAGCAAAAACAAAGTATATCATTCTAAGCAAATAAATGTGTTAAAAGTACTTGGCAAATATCTTTAATGTTTTTAATTACAGTATGGTAACCCAATTTTAGAAAGAGCTCAGAACTAATAAGAGATGAAGTAGATTTTCAGTCTATCATGCTGTTTATTCTTTTTACTTTTAAAAAATTCAGTAAATCAAATTGTCTTATTTACTCTGAATGTAGAGTTTCATTACTTCTGAGTGAATTTAATTAATAGTATTATTCATGTTTAAACATTATTTTTCTTTTCATTTTAAGAAAAATAAATCTCAGAAGTTTTAATGAAATTCATCAAAATTAAATACAAAAAAATTGCTCCAAAAGTAAGGGAAAAGATAATCCATCTTTTATTTTATTGATCAAACATAGAGCATTTAAACATAGACCAACATTATAATGATGAAAAGGAAAATCCAAGATGTAAAAAGGTAAGAGGAGCCTGGATTGGTCGGTAGTAAATGAAAAAGAAAAGACGGATGTAGATTTGACCCTCTTGTAATTCAGCTGGTGATGGGACCAGACCCAGAAACCTCCTCCAGTGGGAAGGACAAGGCTGATGGGAACCGGCTGGAGCTGGATGGGTCAGAACAGCAGGACTGGCTTCTCTCTAGAGAAGTTAGATCCAGATTTGTGGGAGGGGAGCTGTAAATCCATGTTCCTGGCTAAAACTGGCAAATAGCAACTTTGGAGTCACATGGGATGAAATCTAGCACCACAATTATACAACCAAATGATTTGACCTCTTCAAGCTTTCTTTCTCCCTGTCTTCAAAATGGTGATCATAATTCTTACCCCCTATTTGCTATGAGGCGGGTCAAGTCTGAACAGGTGACATTTTTGTAATCTTAGAGAATCCATTTTGTACAGCAAAGGAATTCGAAGATAGGTCGGGGTTCAAAGACAAGCTTCGGTCTACACAGAACCAGAGTGCTGGCGGGAGATTCATGCAGAAAACAATTTGCATGAAATGGGTACACACAGAAATTGCTGCAAAAAGACTGGACCTTGTTGAACCCAAGGTCCCTATTGCATTGCAGGCACACTAGCTATTGGACAAAACCAATTTGTTTCATCCTTTTCTTGAGGGGAGTTGGGGTTTCTTATGCCCTCTAGGCTTCATCAGGTTTAGCACAAAATTCAGTTGAAGTGAATTTATGAATAATTCCTCTCAGCTGTACATTTTTTAAAAGATTTTATTTATTTGACACAGAGAGAGAGATCTCAGGTAGGCAGAGAAGCAGGCAAAGAGAGAGGGGGAAGCAGGCTTCCTGCTGAGCAGAGAGCCCGATGCGGGGCTCAATCCCAGGACCCTAAGATCATGACCTGAGCTGAAGGCAGAGGCTACCCACTGAGCCACCCAGGCGGCCCTCAACTGTACATTTGAATGATAGATAGCATCTTAAAAATACATTAATATCTGAGACCCAGTCCCTACAATTTTATTTAATTGGTCTAATGTGTAGCTGGGAATGAGAACCACTAAGCAAAATTCATTAGTGTCCACAACTAAATGGAGTTGAAAAATTTGGGGTTGCAAATTGATTCCTCAGTCATAAAAAGATGCTGTCTCCCACTTGCTTTTGACTCCAGTTCTAGAAACGACTATTGTCTTGGGTTCAATATCAATTTTTATTTTTATTTTTATTTTTTTAATTTTTAATTTTTTCAGTGTAACAGTATTCATTATTTTTGCACCACACCCAGTGCTCCATGCAATCCGTGCCCTCTACCCACCACCTGGATCCCCCAACCTCCCATCCCCCGCCCCTTCAAAACCCTCAGATTGTTTTTCAGAGTCCATAGTTTCTCATGGTTCACCTCCCCTTCCAATTTCCCTCAACTCCCTTCTCCTCTCCATCTCCCCTTGTCCTCCATGCTATTTGTTATGCTCCACAAATAAGTGAAACCATGTGATAATTGACTCTCTCTGCTTGACTTATTTCACTCGGCATAATCTCTTCCAGTCCCGTCCATGTTGCTACAAAAGTTGGGTATTCATCCTTTCTGATGGAGGCATAATACTCCATAGTGTATATGGATCACATCTTCCTTATCCATTCATCCGTTGAAGGGCATCTTGGTTCTTTCCACAGTTTGGCCACCGTGGCCATTGCTGCTATAAACATTGGGGTACAGATGGCCCTTCTTTTCACTACATCTGTATCTTTGGGGTAAATACCCAGTAGTGCAATGGCAGGGTCATAGGGAAGCTCTATTTTTAATTTCTTGAGGAATCTCCACACTGTTCTCCAAAGTGGCTGTACCAACTTGCATTCCCACCAACAGTATAAGAGGGTTCCCCTTTCTCCACATCCTCTCCAACACATGTTGTTTCCTGTCTTGCTAATTTTGGCCATTCTAACTGGTGTAAGGTGGTATCTCAATGTGGCTTTAATTTGAATCTCCCTAATGGCTAATCATGATGAACATTTTTTCATGTGTCTGATAGCTATTTGTATGTCTTCATTGGAGAAGTGTCTGTTCATGTCTTCTGCCCATTTTTTGATATGAAAATCTGTTTTGTGTGTGTTGAGTTTCAGGAGTTCTTTATAGATCCTGGATATCAACCTTTTGTCTGTACTGTCATTTGCAAATATCTTCTCCCATTCCGTGGGTTGCCTCTTTGTTTTTTTGACTGTTTCCTTTGCTGTGCAGAAGCTTTTGATCAATATCAATTTTTAATTTAATTTAGGTAGTATGAATGCATTCCACAGTTTAAAAGCTGTGAGATGACTCTTTAAGTTATATAACTCACCATAATAAATCCTTAAGAGCAAATCTTGGAATAACAGAATACTGGGCTGCACAAGGCTGCTGGGAAAGTTAATGTGTGAACATGACATTAAGAACACTGCCTTATTTGCCAAGTAGTCTAGTGCACTTTTTATATATTTAGGCCAAAACATTCTCCCTTAGTGATCTGCTTATCTACACAGGTCTCCCCAAAACAGAGTGAGATGGTATTAGAGCTTTGTTTGTGGATGCTTTTGCCTTAGTTTTCAAAATAATCAATAAAGAGACTTTTTCCTACTGACAGGACTCATGAGGCTAGTGTCTGTGACATTAGCGGATTGCTGTGTAGAGATTTATTCTCATTCTACCCTAACAAATATATATCGATTCATTAATTGATCAGTTGGTTGATTTATGGAATTATTTACTAATGTATTCTATTCCACTGTCCAGTAAAAAGTTAAGACAAGATGGCGTCTAATGAATACCCATGACCCCACTTCCCTCACTGTCCCTTGCAGGGTTCCAGTCTAGGTGGAAGTGGCTAGGGAGTGGCACATTGGTTCGCCTGTTTAAACACTCTGAGTCTGTGTGATGTGGTTGCAATCTGTTCGTTACTCATCCTTCCATATGGCCCTTTGACAGCTGATAGCAACTTTGCTCATCATTACAGTTGGGGGGTTGACAGATGACAGATGTCAGTTGGAGATGTCTCTCTCACACATGGCGGACCAATCACCAGGCAAGGTGGGGATGAGATCCCAGCCAACAGATGGCTTGGCCTGTCTTGATTAGGCAGTAATTAAACATTTTGGCTAGAACCTCCTTTTTTAGGTTTTCCTTAAGAAGTTGTCACTCAATCCATATGCACTGATGTTTCCCATCCCTAAACATTCTTTCACACTGTCATTCAGGCACTTGACAGAAGTTCACACAAGTACATTTTCAGAGATTCTGATCAAACAAAGTCTAGAAAATTGAAAGAGAAAACCACTAATATTTAAAACATCACAAGAAAACAATTGAATTATAAATAGCAGCTTTATGAATATCAGAGGTGGTTTTAGCAGAAGACTCGTTGCTTTCTTTTAAAAAGTGATGTTCTAAAAGACATTTATTTTTCTTACAGCTTTCTTCATGTTCTCGCTAATGTTTATGTTTTAAGAAGATTGTTCTTTTCCCAACTGGGTTTCTCCATCTGATTATTTGTGTAAAAAGTCCCATGAATTTTGACCAAAGGCATGCTATTTCAGAACGGGTCCTACAAGCTCATTGCAGGACCCCCACCGGGGAGTGGAAGGAACAACTTTATTCAAAATGAAAGGAAGCAGCTTTATCTGGGGTACTCCTCATCTGAACTCTTCTTCCAGACCCACCTCTGGGGACTCTCTGCTTTATAGTTCCTTTTTTCCATTTTATAGGATTCTTCTTGTGACTGATCCCTCTGGTTCACACATATAAAAAGCATTTTAAAAATACCACATATGGACCTAATGGAGGACTACAGTATATAACTTAAAAAGGCTATAACATATTTTGACATCAAAATACAAAAAAACATTCTAAAAGGTAAAGTTCTGCTTATTTGGTTTTCCTCTAGTAGGAAGTGAACTAACTTTCCCTAAGACAAATGGTAATATTTTTTTAAAACATCATGTTGAGTAGGGATTTTCCTAAGGGAAAGAAAAATAATCTCTTCAAAAATCAGAGTATCTTTGTCTCAGTGAACAGGCTGGAAAAAAAATTAAATAAATTCATATCCATGATTTATTGAAGGAAAACCCTGTCACATATTAAATTATGTTGACCAACATGCTTGCTTCTGTCAAACCCTATGTCTTATAGGACTCCAATTCAATTGGGGTTTTTTTCTTACTTAAAGAAAAATTAAGCACACAAAGGACCATGATCCATAGAAATGCACCTCAGGAATTCTGTTGTGGACGTGCTGCGTCTTCACATTCTTAGCACCAGTAGCCACAGCTCTCATGTCTGTGGTGGGTCCCGCAGTCCGTTGGTCCTGCCTGCAATGGTACTTCGTGTCTTCCTCAGTCATCACCACGGGCAGCTACAGTATGTAGTATAGAGCTCTCCAACCACAGATCAGGGACAGGGCAAGGAGAGATACACCTTCAAAAACCTACATCAGACTGAGCCAGAGAATACGACCTATTAATTGTGCATTCCTGGCACAATTTCTTATCATAGTTCTTTTAGAGCTGCCCTCATTCATAA
Source organism: Enhydra lutris kenyoni (assembly GCF_002288905.1). Taxonomy (NCBI): domain Eukaryota; kingdom Metazoa; phylum Chordata; class Mammalia; order Carnivora; family Mustelidae; genus Enhydra; species Enhydra lutris. The sequence goes on from NW_019154099.1 coordinate 58,377,900, forward strand.
TATCGAAGTTGACTCAAGAGTTCTCACCTTTAGGTGGTATTAGAAGCCTTCGGGAGTTCATGCATCATGTGTAATCTACATATTTATAATCCACACTTGAAAATTAAGTCATTAGAAGTTATATTAAAAGTAACTTAAAATAATTAATGCTCCACTTTAACTTCAAGTGTTTTTATTTAACAAAACCCCCACTTGTAAGGGTGCATGGAATTAGTTTGTCCAAATGATGCTACAAATAAATAACTTATTTCTAGATGCTGGTTTTTTATGATTCTGTAGCTCTTGGCTTGTATGATGTAATGAAGCCAATAAAAGCAGATCAAATGCAAGTTTGCTATCCTTTTCGTCTTACTGCTGATTTGACTGTCTAAGTTTGGGTTCTTCTAGGAACAGTGCCTGAAATAAGGATCTGAGTGCAAGCACTTAATCAGGAAGTGCTCCAGGGTGCCAGAGAGAGCAGGACAGAAAAAGATAGCCAGGCAAGGGCGGGGTTTCAGATGAAGACCCAGAACCCCTAGGATTCTGCAGGGGCTCTGAGAGGGTGTCCAGATTCAAGGCCAAGTATTGGGTGTTTGTATTTCATACCAGTCACTGACCTTGAGCTCTTGCTGCTGGTGGTGGTCAAGAGGATTTCTGGCTCCCTTTACCAGTTGGACAGTGATTTGGGTGGTGAGACCAGTCCAAGAGTGACTGGTGTGAGCCATAGTGGTCAGTTCACAGAAGCTGGGACATGGATGCACAGAGCTGGTGAAAGACACAGATTCTATGTTACCTAGGGAAGGGGAACTGAGCACAAACCCTGCCTGCTTATGCTGACCTCGGGAAAACTACTCACACTGTCAGAAGACCGGGTTCCTTACCTGAATGCGTGTGTGACGGGGGAAGGGAGGAGTTGCCTGCAAAGATGGCGCTAGTGAAGGATAAAGGGACATAAAACACTGTGTGGAAGTGGCTGACACAGCACCTCAAGTGCACTCATTAGCTGACCGTGGTAACTGTCTCTCCATACTTCCCAAACTAGACTTCTTTTTTGCATCTTTCCCAGTTGAGGAATATTCTGTGTTTCTTCTTTCCCACCAGAGGCAGCTCATTTGGCATTTTTACCAAATGCCCTACAGGTCCAAACAGCTGAATCCTGAAGTTGGGGAGACCCTCACGGTCCATGAACCCACTGAAATTGTGTGAGAAATACGGATTGCAGCTTTTTTTTTTTTTTTTTTCTGGAAAAAGGGCTGTCCTGGAGAGGCAGCGTGGTGCCGAGCTCAAATTCCAGGTTTCCCACTTTTTGATGAGGGACCCTTATGCCATGACTACCATCTGGTCGCCTGTCATGAAGGTAATGATGGGGTTGGAAAGATGGAATTAGGAGAAAGAACTTGTATGAAATACAGTGTGCAGCCTGCTTAGATCATGTGCGCGCGCGCGTGTGTGTTACTGTTTGTGGCCGTTGCTCTTCTTATCACTACTATTGTCCTCATCACATCAATATGTGCGGCTCTCTAAAAGCCTGGATCCGTATTCCTGCATCTATGCCTCTGTTCATGTGCTCCCTTTGCTGCACTTTGCTCTCCAAGTAACAGGCTTGTACTCATTCGAGAACCAACTCCTCCCCACCCCAGCCCTGGCTCTCCCTCCCCTGCTGTGAGTCCCAATCTCCCAGTTCACCCACTCAGTCTGCAGTGCTCCAGCCCTTTCCAGGCTCCCATCAAAGTTCCCAACTCTGTAAGTCTCTTCCCTCTTAAAAGACTAAAAACCCTGAAAGAGGAGAGGCCTTCCTTCTATGACCCAATGCTCTGCTCATCAGGATCTTGCAGAACTAGTAAATCCCAAGCATGCAGAGTGGACCCTCACCTACTCTGTGTCCAATGCATCATTTTCATTAGCTCATCCCTATTATAGCCCAAGGAAATCTCAAGGAAAGAGTGAGTTACTTCCTCACCAACAGTGACCAGGGATGTTGAGCTTATGGGCGCCTCAGCTGAATGCCCGGCGCACAGTAGGTGCTCAGTCAATATTACCGAGTGGATCCACTAAGCAGTACAAAGGTTATTACTTAAATTACTGTGAGGGGTGCCTGGGTGGCTCAGTTAGTTAAGCATCTGAATCAACTTTGGTTCAGCACATGATCTCAGGGTCATGAGATTGAGCCCTGCGTGGGCTCTGCCCTCAGCAGGGAGTCTGCTTGAGATTTTTCTCCTCTCCCCCTCCCTCGGCCTACCCGCCCCCCATATGCCTGCTCTCTCTCTAAAAAATAAATAAATCTTGAAAAAAATGACTGTGTTTGGCATGGGTACCAGCATTGATGAATTTATGGTACCTTTACATTTAAAATGTATTAAGTGAGTGAGGGAAAAACTTTATTTCCATCATAGACATGGAGAAGTTAAGTTATCAAAAAACAGAGCTAGAAGTAGGAGAACAGACTTTTCCACATGCTACTGTTTTTGAAGCCGCCAAGTGTCCCTAGCTAGAGCACAGCACTAAAACACTGTTGCTTTGGGGCTGGTTAATGATACCTCATTACTGGTAGAAGATAATGAGATGATAAGGGCAAGATTCATTGACCTTTCTAAGGCTTTTGATTTAGTAAATGACACTGTTGGATAAGCTAATTAATTTTGGCTTTTCTCCTGTAGTGATGGAGGAGTTCTGATCTCATTTGATTAGTAGGAAAAATCAGGGGCTGTTTTAAGGCTATCAGCCTGATTTATTACTCTTCCTATCTGACGGTGCCTCAGGGCTCAAGAACTGATTGGCTTTATTTTATTTATTTTAAAATTATCTTTCTGATGCTAGGGATAAGCCAAGAATTCACTTACAGAGCAATGGTAATACCACTTCAAATAACGTTTCCCTTAGTATCCCAGGACTTAATTTGTTTTTGCTTCTGAGCCCTACATTTGCCAACAAGGAAGATTCTGGAAGATAAGCTTGCTAATGGTGGAAACATTGCTCTCGTGACAAATTTCCCCTATACAGGTGAGAGCCAACAAGTCTGGGTCTGAGAAAAGCAGGAAGACCAGCAGTTTGGTAGAGCTGAGTTGGTCAAAGCATCTACTGAATTCTCAGTTTCTAGGTAATTCGAGGCATGTTCCTGCAACTCTATTTCAATGGTAAAAGCTTGGCGTTTTTTTCACTAAGTACCGGTCTGGCCTGCTTAACCAGGTCCCACATTGCTCTGCAGACTACTCTGTGATGGGAAAAGACGACTACATTTATTCTTTAGACTGAGGCATATGTTTAAAATGTTTGACACCTACAAAAAGCCTGTAATTCTATTCTCCATTGAATTTGATTCTATTCTTCACTGACGGAAGTTAAATGGAAGGAATGTAAAACAATCTTCCTTTTAACTGAAATGAGTGTATTTTTTAGAACTTGTGAGTTTAGATTTATTTCCCTTTGACTTTCAAAGGCATACCTGTAAATAGTCATTCAGAAAAAGTGGAACTGAACTCTAATGAGGAAATAAATCATAATTCCAAGCCAGAATTTATAGGAGAATGATACATTGGACTTCTGACCACTCTATTATATATAATAGAGAACAGCAGAGTTCAAAGCCTATTAGCTCCATACACCTTCCACATGACCCCAAGCCATTCTCCAAGGCATTTACCCAAGAGAGCTGAAAACATATTTCCACTCACAAATATTCACAGAAAATTATTTGTAATAGCTGAAAACTGGAAACTACTCCCGTGTCCAGTAATGAACAAATGGATAAAAAAAATTACAGCATATACATACTACACTATATGACTCAGTAATAAAAAGTCAAATTTTTAATACACACGACGCTGATGGATCTCCAACTGATGGCGATGAATGGAAGTCAGAGAATAAAAGAGCACACACTGTATTGTTGCAATTGCATCAAGTTCTTAAAAATCCAAACTAATATACAGTAACAATGTTGCCTGGGGTTTGGGATGGGAAGTGGGCTGGGGCCAGTGGGCAAATGGGAAATGTATTAGTCATGATTCTCCAGAGAAACAGGACCAACAGGATACGTAGAGAGGGAGGTTTATTTTTAGGACAGACACATGATTGTGCAGGTGTAAGTCCAAAATCTAGAGAGAGGAGTAGTTGCTGCAGCTCAAGTCCAAAGGCCTTCTGAAGGCAGGATTCCTTCTCACTTGTGGAGATCAGTCTTTTCTCTTAAGGCCATCAACTAATTGGATGAGGTTCACCCACGTAATAGGGGGCAATCTGTTTTACTCAGCATCTACTAATGTAAATGTTACTAATCCAAGAAACACTTTCATAGAAATATCCAGAATAATGTCAGACCATTGGCTCAGACAAGTTAACACGTAAAGTCAAACCACCATAGGAAGGGACAAGAGTGAGCCCTGTGAAGACCATGAGGGAATTTCGGGGACTATGCAAATGCTGATTATCTTAATTGTGGGGATGGGTTTTAGTATACATAAGGCAAAGTTTATAAATTTCTACACTTTACATATGTACACTTTATTATAGGTCAAACATATTTCAATAAAGTTCTGAAAAAACAGAATTAAACTTACTCAAAAGATAGTCACTGAGCAGGCTGGTTGCCACTGGGAGAGAGTGATCTCCAAGGCCTCATCGATGTGCCCCTTAAATAACTTCTTTAAAAAAATGCTCATCAGCAGAGAGATGAAATGTTGCCGTATGAAAAGAACTTGTGCACAGTAATAATGGTCCATAGGTTCTACGATTAAAAAATCACATGCTAAAAAAATTAAACAGGTATGGGATACTGCACTTTTGACACTCCACTGAACATCATGACAGACTCCACACTTGTGGTGTTCACTACTTTCTTTCAATACGGTGGTGTTAAAAAAGTGCCCATTCTTTGGTATGTGGTTATCTGGTGCTGTGAAATGGATTAGGGTGCGTCATACCCTGGTGTACAAATCCATGTTGACAGGGGCACCGCGTGCCAATGGAGGATGACTTCTGGAAAGTGAACGCCCTCCTCAATGGAATGCACCACTTGTCTCTTCCTCTCTCCCCATCCTGTTCCCGTCCCCACCTACCCCAGCGCCCCCGCCCACCAGCAATTGGCAGAAAATTATTTTAGTAGAAAAACAAACCTTCAAATTATTCACTCTTTCTTGTGAAAGAAAAAAAAAAGAATTAAATTCATTTCATGGTCGTCAATGCTAATGAGAATGTGAGGGATGCATTAAATTAAAGTCCAAGTAGTAGGTTAATATTATTTAGGTCTGGTAGGTTCAAGAACTTCCGAAAGAATGATGAGTTATTCTTGACAGTAGAGAGGGGCTTTAAAAATAATAACTTAGTTGAACTTTTTTAAAGGAACTTTGTTTTACAGAGTTTTCTAGCCTTTTTTCAGCATTTAGAGTTGATATGACCCCTTACCTTTAGGATCACTGAAATGGGTCTACTTATGGCTGCTTTTCTCATTGATCTTCCTCTCTTATAGTCAATGCACTGAGCTGACGCAGGGGAAGGTCAAGCATACCCAGAATCCTCCTGGACACAGCATTCCAGGGAGTCCTGACAATTATACAGTGACAAGGCAATTGAAACAAATTTATTATCCTCGATGCAAATGGCACAGTAAGTGTAAAAAGATAACTCTGAAGACCAACTCTAGAATCACAGGTAGAAGATATCATCGTACCCAAACGCCTCTTCCTTCTTTCGGTGACACTCCTTTCTTAGCCCACATATACGGAAAGGCGGTACTCCATCCACATCCAGAAAGCTTGTGTTCAAGGAAGGAGGATGGATTATGCCAGAATATTCTCCTTTACTGAGGGAAAACAGGATTCTTGAGCCTGATGTTCTGTTCAAGGTGTGTCTGTCCCAGGAGACAAGACAGGAGACTGTGATCCCTCATTAGTATTCTCCAGGGCACGGTGGAGTCACAGTTATTAATAACCCAAAGGGGAAATTCACTTGTGAATCTTAAATACCTTTGTAGTTGTTGAATAATTTATATTTTTTCATAACACTCCTGTAAAAGAGGAAGGAGTGGTCAACTTTATTGCTTCCATTTCACGTGTGAGGGAGCAGAGCCACAAGGAGGTTAAGTGATTGGGTGCATGGGGACACGCAGAGAGAGAGGAACTTTGCCTCTTAAGGTTGCAAATGAGTTTCTTTCTCCTGGGGAGTCTCGTTCCCTCACACCCTCCTGTCTACCACTTGCTAGTTCCTTGGTACGCGGAAGCCAGTGCTCCTTCCACAAAAATGTGTCTTCCCTCCTACAACACTATAACTAGGACTTAGAGAAATGGAACCCAGGCACTCATGTTGTTTCTCGAGACAACCCATTCACTGACTGCAGCTTCTCCAGCAGCACAAATCACCGCAGTAGGGTTTGGACTCTCTTTCCAATACTGATGCAAGTTTTCTGTGTATTCTAAGGGAAGGGACAACAAGCTGGGGGGTGGGGTGCGGCTTCATGTTCCTTCCCTTTGCATCGCTACAGGCAAAGGGATGCTTTCTAAAATGCTTGTCTGATTTCTCCAAATGAAAGCCTGTGTTTCTGAGCAAGCGTTTCCCACTTTCGCCCTGTATGTGTCTCCTGTGATCACTTCATACCCAGACAGGAGAAAACGACTTCAGTAATTGCCGACTTAATTGGCAAGCACGGATCTCCAAGCGGCACTTACGTGTCCTGTCATGCCAGGAGTCTTGGCTGCTCCAGAATCACATTATTCCCAAGACGGGCACTGTGCATCCCTTTCATTTTCCAGTCACTGTGCTAAATCCCACCCTCTGCCTCCCGCTGGTTTCAACTACCTAGATTGTGAGGAGGGGGAGGGAACACACCTGCAGCCTCTTGGCCGTGTCACAAGAAGGCTTCTTTGTGTGCGCGCGTGTTTGTTTGCAGACCCTGTTCATGCCACCCGCCCACTGGTGGCCTTCAGCCAGCAGGGAGCGAGGGGTCCCTCAGGGGTCTTCACAGTATGGGGCCCGTGGGGTTGTGGCAGGGGACGTGGGCAAGGAATTTCTCAGCAGGCTGAGGATGAAATTGCTTATTGAAACTGGAAATAAAAATAATGAAACCACAAGATCACAGAAATCCAAGGATTGTAGACTTGAAAGGGGTTGTGGAGAACATCTAATTTAATTCCCTCTTCTAGGATAAAACGCGGGTCTGAGTCCCAGTGAGGTTAAAAGATTTTAGAAAGGATAATTTCATGTTTCTCTTTGCTTTCTTCCTCGAGGGCTTTCAATACTCTTTGTTTGTTTTTGTCTATATGATGTCTTCTCTGAGAATCAACTCTTAATTACACTGGACATGGGGTGGGAAAGGCAGATAAAAGGAAGGTCACTTATGTCTTTCTTTCTGGTCTTCACGTGTAGGTGCATGATGTCCGAGAAATTCATTTAAGAATGAAGCCTTATTCCTCAGACCATCCTCATGTCAGAATGTGAACTTACCAAATTTCTTATTGGACTGCTGCCCATATTTAAATCCAATCTCCTTTCTTCCTCTTCCCCTGCATTCCCCTAACTTAGATGATGTCAAATTAAGCCATGAGGGATGAGAGTCGATTGTGCCCCTAAATCCTTTGAAATAACTGTGTATTTCTGCTCATGTAAAATTAGTATTTGTATGTTATCACCAAAGGAGGCCACATCTGTGAACAGAGGACGTGAGAAGATCAATAAAAATTTCAGAAATCTCAGAGCTCTCCTTGCTTCTGCTCCGGATTCAGCACTCATTTCTAGAATATTCACTATTCCTTTGGAGTCATAGAACTTTTGGGTGAATCTAACAAAGATATGTTCCCTTAACCAGAAAAGTAACATATCCACATGCACCGAATTCTGTTTATAACTCTTAGGAAATATAAAGATGTTGGGTCAAGAACCCCTAGTATGGATTATCTGTAAGAAACTTAGTCCATCTTTCAGAGTGATTTAATAGCTGAACTTGTGTCTAGAGTCGGGCTGAACTAATCGCAGGTCAACCGAGGGTAAGAATTGAGATCTTTAGCTAGGACTGATGACTGAGTCTAGTGAAAAAGCCACTAGCCAGGCCAAAGATATTTCAAATAACCACGACTTCTTGCAAATTGGCATAATGGAGACTCCTCAATGAAGAATTTGGGAAAACTTAATGATAATTACTTTAATAGCTAATATACATAAAAAAGCAAGTAAGATGAAAAGTTGTTAATGAAATGTTTTTGTAAATTTTATTATTTCCATAGAACCAAAAGTATGGGGTGCAGATGTGGTTAAAATAAAAGGTTTTTTAAACCACCCTCCCACTGAAGGTGAGCCAGAGGTCAAAACAATATAATCCATGTAGAACATATATATTCCAAGAAAAGCAGATTGTGTGATGAAGTTGCAGTGCACACAAAGTTAAAGAAAACAAATGTAGTGCACTGGACCTTGAAAATTCCTAAGTTTATTCTTTGATGAAATTCCAGAAACATTTCAGAGGTGAGATCTGGAAGAGGAGAATCCACCAGTTGGACGGATTTTGGGAACTGTAGAAATACCTTTCAAGAATTATACAAAACAGAGAGGAGACACCTTTCTTTGAAAAACACAGACACTTTGGTAATTATACAACACAAGAACACACTGCAAATTATGAATTTAAAAAGCCATAATTTAATGCATTTATTTATTAAATTATATGTATATGTGTGTGTATATATGTGTATATATATCTATTCATAATAATAAGCGATTTTCGTGTATGGGGACAGACAAGAGAAGTAGGAAGGGCAGTAAATCCAGCTAAATATAAATCACAATTTCTACCACCAACAAGATGTACATAAAACTATGAAATAATAACACAAAGCAGCATTTGAGTATTGGCACATAGAGCAATTTTAAAAATAGAACAAAAAATGTGCGGGAAGAAAGGGATCAGTGAAGACATATGTGAGGGAAATCATTGTGTAGGAGCTGGGAGTTAAGATGGATTTGAGGTCGGAGAGGATCTGGACGAGAGTCGGGATGCTGGATTTAGTTTTACGATCGTTAATGACAGGCTGCTCTCTCAGTGATGGGCTGAAGGGGATACTGGAGTCTGGGATGAGTCACCGAGCAGCACGAAGATGCTGAGGACTTCACTGCCGAACTCCCCAAGTGATAACTTGGAACAGAGGAGACCAGCCTGCCCACCCCCCAGGGCTGCATGGGGCGGTGTATAGCAAAATTCGGGCGTGCCTGACACTTCGTCCAATTAATTCCACAGAAATATTGGCCACCAGGATTGTTTGGTGTCAGGTAGACAAAAAGACATTGCAGTGGCCAAATCTGTCATTTTATCAAGCTATTATTTTGAAGACATGCAATTACAGATCTCGCTTCTTACTGTAGGCTTTGGGGATGTTTATCTTAATGAGAGTATGGGAGTAAGGTGTTCTGGGGGTGGGGGGGTAGTTTATATTTTTCCTCAAGGGAAAAGGATGGTCTTTTCCAGTGGAAATTCTTGCATGGCCCTTCCCAAGGAAGAACTGAGGAAAGGAAAGCTTCATTATTTATTATTTACTTCTGCAGGTGGGACCTGCAAGGGAGAGAGAGAGATCTCAAGTCAGCAGAGAAGCAGGCAGAGAGAGAGAGGGAAACAGGCTCCCCGCTGAGCAGAGAGCCCAACACGGGGCTCGATCCCAGGACCCTGAGACCATAACCTGAGCCGAAGGCAGAGGCTTAACCCACTGAGCCACCCAGGAGCCCCAAGGGAGTGGTTTATAGGATATGTCCCAGAGTACACTCTGGACTTGCCCAAATGACATCAAACAAATAAATTCCGTCGGTTACTGAGATGATTGATCTGAATTGAATTCTTTCAAGTGTCATTTTTTTTTTAAAACTTAATTTGGACTTGAGAGACTGTGTAACATTGGTGTGGGCTCTTCAGTGGCATAAGGTCCCTGACACCATGGATGCCAGGACAGAGTCTTATGTTTTATTTACAAATTTTTTAAAAACCTCTTCGACCTTCTGGTAAACAAAGAAAAAACTTTCCTTATCATTACTTGAAATCAGCACATATATAAAAGCAGCCAAAGAAACCAGTTATAGTGCGGCGGGCGCCATTCCAACTATTCCATTCCTGGAGATCCAGAAATGCCCCGCCGGGCAGCTGGACCCGCCACAGCCATATTTGTTATGCCCTGAAGAGAGCCCAAGAGATTTCAGTGGCTATGGTCTTGAGAATTTATTCTTATTCTTATTTTTCTGCCCCTTCTTTTGACTACACACTCTCAGATAGGTCTTCCTAAGTTCAAAAATACCACTTGCCACTTTGAAACAGGGAGAAGCAAATCATAAGAAAATAACACAAATAACAGATATGCAAACAGGAAAATAATCAAGGGCAATCATTTCCATGTTCACTTTCTTCCCCTTCAGGAATTGGTTACGGGGGTTTTGCATGGAAGGCTAATCTCTGACTGCGGGTGCTGTCTTCCCCGGGGGAGGGGGCCAGCCACACAGGGGAATGCGGAGCAGGGCGTGGGGAGCAGCGCGCAAGGCGGAACCCCCAGCCTGTTTTTGGAGTGAAGGCACATGCTTGGAGGCAGACCTCAAACAGCCAGGTGATTTCACGGGGAGAAGAAACCCCACCACAGTGGCCGGGGGCACTTCTTGTGACGCCACAGTTGACCCCAAATCTCTTCCAATTTAGAAAGTCCTCTAGGGGTCAGAGACAGTCTCCCAATTCTCTAACTGGGGGCTGAGCCAGAGATGCTGTTCTTGTTGCTGTAGGAAAACATGGGACACTCATATTCTCAGTCCAGGTCAGGATTCTGAACGGCAGAAATGTTTCTCATGTCCCTGATTTCCACTGGATAATAAACCATTTCAGTTTCATTGAGTTCTGCCAGGAGTATACTCCCCGGGTTCGAATTCTCTAGCCCTCTGGCTTCGGTCAAGTTGTTTAAGTTTTCTGAACCTCAGTTTTCTGAGGTTTGTTTGTTTGATTTTTATCGTAGAGCATGGATAAAGTCACTACTTTATCAAATTGCAGATCCAATTTTATGTGTGTAAAGTGTTCCCACAATGTGGCGGGTGGCCCTGGCTGTTAAAGTGGACCCCTCAGCTCGACCAGAGCCTCTGTGCTGATGGTTCTCTTGTTTACGCCTCCTGGCCCAACCTCAACCCTGGGTTCTAGGCTTATTTATGCAGCTGTCTACATGGTCAGTGGAGAGATGGCAGCTTAAATGAAGGGTTAAGATTGCTTAGTTTCTGCCATCCAATGTTATGTGCTACTGCAAAAGTTACCATGTGCCTCAGTCACCTCATTGGGTAATAATAATACCTATTTTTGTGTGTTATGAAGGTTAAATGAGTTAATATAGAGAAAAGGCTTAAAGCACACTTGGTCCATGGTAAATATTCAGTGTCTTCCAGACCGTGTCTTCCAGACCGTATTCCCTCCACTGAGTTTCTAATAGGTGTCTGGGCTCCTGCCACGTGCAACGTCCTTCACTCATTCAGTAATTCAACCAACAGTTACAGAGCCCTTGCTCACCACTACTGGGACATGGGGGTTAAGTAGACAGGTTTTCTTTGCTCACAGAGCTGACATTCCAGGGAAGAAGAGTGCAGTTATTAGGCGAAGACACAAGCAACCTCAGTGTCCTCATTTCTGCCAGGACCACCCAGGCAGGCTCTGTCACATGGCTGTATCTCCTGCCTCATGTCACTCCTAGCCTCTTCCCCTAATTGCTGCGGCCACACTATTTTTCTCTCTTTCTCGAGTGTCCTGGGCTTGTTCCAGCCCTGAGTACATTGTTCTCTCTGCCAGGAGCATCCTTTCCCTGCATTTTCCCATGGTTGGCTCCACCTTGGCATCCAGAGCCCATTCCTAATACACCTCCTCCAGGAGTCTTCATTGGCTGGATGTTGCTCAGTGCCCAATCTCAGCGACGTGCTGGGTTCTTCATCATGTTTATTCTATTCTTTCTTGCGCTTGCCCACTCTGACATCATTAATGTTTTCTTCTTCATTTATTTATTTATTTTAAAAGATTTATTTATTTAACACAGAGAGAGAGAGTGTGTTGGGAGAGAGACAAAGCGAGAGGAAGACAAGCAGACTCCATGCTGAGTCTGGAACCTGATACGCGGCTCAATCCCAGGATCTTGAGATCATGACCTGAGCCAAAATCAAGTGTCAGGAGCTCAACCACCTGAACCTCCCAGGAGCCCCATTTGCTTCTTTCTTGCCTTCTTGCCACCAGAATGAAAGTTCCACGAGGACAAGGATCTCCATCTGATGTATTGCTCTGTCACCTGCCTGCATGGTGCCTGGTCTTGGGAAAGCTCAGCAGTGTTTACATGTAGAAAGAAATGATTCCTCACATGCCACCACCCTCCACCCCCTCGTGAGGACTAATTGACATGCCTACTTGCTCCAGATTCCATCCTGAAAGAGGACCTCACATGGTCATGACTCAGTAGAGGTGGCAAAGCTGGCACATGTCTGAGTTGGGCTCCTGGGAGATCCTACTAGCGGCACTAACCAGGAAACAAAATGACTGAGGGACAAGGAGTGATTCGCCTAAAGCTACCTGTCAAGTAAGCAGCAGAACCAAGATGGGCCGGCAGATCTGTTCACCCGCAGTCCAGAGAGACCACTTAACCACACGTGGTCAGACCCAGTCCTGAGACCCAGTCCTGAGCAGACATTTGACCCCTCCCTGCAACTCCCAGACTGCTCTGCCCCACCCATGGGAAGGCTATGGGCCCCAGCCTCACGGTCGTGGCTTTGTGTGGCTCAGGGGTCAGTGATCACTGTGGGTGGGGGCTGACCCCAGGTTCCAGGGGACTGTCATTGTGGACACCAAAATGGCATAACTGAGTTAAGGTAAGTGACAAATAAAGCCAGCTTTTTACAAACAAGCCAAAAAAGAGGGCCTCAAATTCAGACTCTAAATGAGATAATACATACATTAATTCTGTGTGTTAAAATATCATTAATGAGATAAAAGGAAGCTTTGAAATATTACAAATTGTATAATCGTGATTGAGCATTTCCTCATTGTAAGATGTAAGTGGCTTTGCTTTGCCGAATGTCTGAGGAGTCTGCCCATCAATATCGGGAATACCTCAAGAACTTTTGAACTCTCTTCTCTAAGTGCTGCAAACCCTAGCTCTGCTTTCTGTTTTTGAGGAGACAGAGGCATACCCCTTGTTAGTGGTCATTCCTGAACCATATGTCTACAGAACAACATAACCAGCTGTCATGCATCAGGTACAAGTTGTGAGGCTGTGCTCAACGCACACACTTAAATTTTTTAAATCATTACATAAGTATATATTACATGTAAATTATTTGTATATATTGTATATAATGTCTTTTTTATTATTTTGGCTATCTAGTCATTTTATCAAATACGACTGAGGTTTTTGTTCTGTGATAAGTATCACGTTAATTGTTAGAAATGGAAGGAAGATGCAAAATGATCTTGAAGAGTGTCAGGGAAGGCTCTGTGAAGAGGGTCGTTTGAACTGAGCCTATAGTAGGAGTTTTTCCAGCAAAGAAGGGTGTGAGAGGGTATGGATGGAGACTGTGCGGCATGCATGGCTTGTATGGTGGCAGAAGAAATCGACAAGTCTTGGGAACGTGGTGGAGAGGGAGTATGCGGTGAACAAGCGGAAACAGATGCCAGAAGAAGGGTAGATTGTTGCTGAGTTGAAGGCCCTTACTGCACTGAGTTTACATTTTTATTCTGGAAAGTGGACAGAATACCATAAGCATTGGAATTGCTTACTCTTTTTTTTGAAGGATTATTTTGACAGTGGTATGATAAAGGGATTGAACTATGCACGTTTGGAAGTCGGGACTAAACTATTGTCAGTGAGTCCTGAGGGAAATGCTTTATTACTTCAGGGGGAAAAATACGAGAGTCATACAGTGTTAGGGTAAGTGGAATACGGTGCCAAAAATTTAGAACCCACAGGAGAATGGATACTATTTGGTTGTTGTTTAGAAGTGAGAAGTTTCAAGTTTTCTAGTGTAGAAGTCTAGATGACAATGAGGTTATTAATTGAGATCCAGAATAAAGAAGGAAGACCATGATTTAGGAGGAAGGGAATACATTCCAGTCTGTACCTATGAGACCTACAAGTAGCTCTACTTATGGCGGTTAGATATTGAGATCTAAAAAGCAGAAGGGAGTAGGGCAAGTAATTAGTTATTCATATAGATTTTATTTACCAATAAAAGCAGAGTGAAGCAATGCTGGAGGAAAAGGAGTCAGGTCCAGAATGTGTCATGATATGCCCACGTTTTGAAAAAGGGAAAATGACAAGAGGGTGGGGCATAGATAAATTTTTTAATTAAAATTTAATTGTCCAACATATACTACATCATTAGTTTCAGATGTAGTGTTCAGTAATTCATCAGTTGCATATAACACCCAATGCTCATCACATCATGTGTCCTCCTTAATGACCATCATCCAATTACCCCACTGCCCCATCCAGCAACCCTCAGTTTGTATTCATCCTTTCTGATGGCTGAGTAATATTCCATTTATATAATAAACCATATCCTTATCCATTCATCTGTTGATGGACATCTGGGCTCTTTCTATCATTTGGCTATTGTGGACATTGCTGCCATAAACACTGGGGTGCAGGTGCACCTTCAGATCATTACATTTGTATATTTGGGGTAAATACTCAGTAGTGCAACTGGTGGGTCATAGAGTAGCTCTATTTTTAACTTCTTGAGGAACCTCCACACTGTTTTCCAGAGTGACTGCACCAGCTTACATTCCCACCAACAGTGGAGGAGGGTTCCCCTTTCTCTGCATCCTCACCAATCTGTTGTTTCCTGTCTTGTTAATTTTAGTATCCTGACTGGTATGAGGTGGTATCTCATTGTGGTTTTGATTTGTATTTCCCTGATGCCAGGTGATGTAGAACATTTTTTCATGTGTCTGTTGGCCATTTGCGTGTCTTTTTTAGAGAAATGTCTGTTCATGTCTTCTGCCCATTTCTTGACTGGATTATTTGTTTTTTGGGTCTTGAATTTGGTAAGTTCTTTATAGATCTTGGATACTACCCCTACATCTGATGTTATTTGCAAATATCTTCTTCCACTCCTTATGTTGTCTTTTAGTTTTGTTGACTATTTCCTTTGCTGTGCAGAAACTTTTTATTTTGTTGAAGTCCCAATAGTTCATTCTGCTTTTGTTTTCCTTGCCTTTGCAGAAATGTCTAGCAAGAAGTTGTTGCAGCCAAGGTCAAAGAGGTTGCTGTCTGTGTTATTCTCTAGGATTTTGATGAATTCCTATCTCACATTTAGGTCTTTTATCCATTTTGAATTTATCTTTTTTGTATAGTGCAAGAAAATGGTACAGTTTCATTTTTCTACATGTAGTTGTCCAATTTTTCCAGCACCATTTTTTGAAGAGACTGTCCTTTTCCCATTGAATATTCTTTCTTGCTTTGTTGAACATAGAGTTGAAGGTGCATTTCTGGGTTCTTTATTTTGTTCCATTGATCTATATGTCTGTTTTTGTGCCAGTACCATACTGTCTTGATGATTGCATATTTTTAATAGCGCTTGAAGACCAGAATTGTGATGCAACCAGTTTTTGTTTTCTTTTTCAACATTCCTCTGGCTGTTCAGGTTCTTCTCTGTTTCCATACAAACTCTAGGATCATTTGTTCCAGCTCAGTGAAAAATGTCAATGGTATTTTGATAGGGATTGCATTGAATGTGTAGATTGCTCTAGGTAGCATAGACATTTGTCACAGTATTTATTCTTCCAATCCATGAGCATGGAATATTTCTCCATTTCTTTATGTTTTGCTCAATTTATTTCATATGTGTTCTGTGGTTTTTAGAGTACAGATCCTTTACTTCTTTGGCTAGGTTTATTTCTAGGTATCTTATGGTTTTGTGCAATTGTAAATGGTATCGTTTCCTTAATTTCTTCTTCTTCTGTCTCATTGTTAGTGTATAGAAATGCAACTGATTTCTGTGCATTGATTTTATATTGCCACATTGCTGAATTCCTGTATGAGTTCTAGCAATTTTAGGGTGGAGTCTTTTGGGCTTTTCACCTAATACCATGTCATCTGTGAAGGGTGAGAGTTTTACTTCTTCTTTGCCAATTTGAATGCATTTTATTTCTTTTTGTTGTCTGATTTCTGAGGCTAGGACTTCTAGTAATATGTTGAACAACAGTGGGAAGAATGGGCATCCCTGTCGTGTCCCTGAACTTAGGGTAAAGCTCTCAATTTTTCCCCATTGAGGATGATACTCACTGTGGGCTTTTCCTAAATAGCTTTTATGATATTGAGGTATGTTCCTTTATCCCCACACTGTGGAGTATTTTAATCAAGAAAGGATGGTGTATTTTGTCAAATGTTTTTTCTGCATCAACTAAAAGGATCATATGGTTCTTACCCTTTCTTTTATTAATGTGATGTATCACATTGATTGATTTGCAAATGTTGAACTACCCTTGCAGCCCAGGAATAAATCCCACTTGGTCATGATGAATAACCCTTTTAATGTTGTGTTATATCCTACTGGCTAGTATCTTGGTGAGAATTTTGGCATCCATGTTCATCATGGATATTGGTCTGTAATTCTCTTTTTTGGTAGGGCATTTATCTGGCTTTGGGATCAAGGTAATGCTAACTTCATAGAATGAGTTTGGAAGTTTTCCTTCCGTTTATATTTTTTGAAACAGCTTCAGAAGAATAGGTATTAGTTCTTCTTTAAATATTTAGTAGAATTCCCCTGGGAAGACATCTGGCCCTAGACTCTTGTTTGTTGGGAGAATTTTATGGGTCTGTTCAGGTTTTCTATTTCTTCCTGTTTCAGGTTTGGCAGTTTATACATTTCCAGGAATGTATCCATTTCTTCCAGATTGTCTAATTTGTTGGCATATAGTTGCTCATAATATGTTCTTAAAATTGTTTGTATTCCTTGGTGTTGGTCATGATCTCTCCTCTTTCATTCATGATTTTATTAATTTGGGTCCTTTCTCTTTCTTTTTGATAAGTTTGCCTAGGGGTTTATCAATCTTATTAATTCTTTTAAAGAACCAGTCTCTAGTTTCATTGTTTTGTTCTACTGTCTTTGGTTTCCATTTTATTGATTTCTGCTCAATCTTCTTCTGCTTGGTTTACACTTTACTTATGTTTCTTTCTCCAGCTCCTTTAGATATAAGATTAGTTTGTGTATTTGGGACTTTTCTAATTTTTTGAGAAAACCTTCTATTGCTATGTACTTCCCTCTTAGGACCACCTTTGCTGTATCCCAAAGGTTTTGAACAGTTGTGTTTTCTGTGTTGTTGTTGTTTTAAAAGATTTTATTAACTTATTTACTTATTCATTTATTTATTTATCAGAGAGAGAGAGAGAGAAAGAGAGAGAGAGAGAGAACACAAGCAAGGAGAGTGGCAGAAGGAGAAACAGCCTTCCCGCTGAGCAGGGAGTCTGATGTGGGACTCAATCCCAGGATCCTGAGATCATGACCTGAGCTGACGGCAGCTGCTTAACTGACTGAGTCACCCAGGCCTCTCTGAATACTTGTGTTTTCATTTTCATTTGTTTCATGGTTCTTTTTATTATTATTATTTAATTTCCAGGTCCACCCTTTCATTCTTTAGTACGATGTTCTTTAACCTACAAGTGTTTGAGCTCCTTCCAAATTTCCTCTTGTGAATGAGCTCAACTTTTAAAGCACTATGGTCTGAAAATATGCAGGGAATAATTTCAGTCTTTTGATATGGGTTGAGATTTGATTTATGACACAGTATGTGATCTATTCTGGAGAATGTTCCATAGGCAGTTGAGAAGAATGTGTATTTTGTTCCTTTAGGATGGAATGTTCTGTGTATAACTGTGAAGTCCATCTGGACCAGTATGGCATTCAAAGCTCTTGTTTCCCTGTTAATCTTCTGATTAGGTGATCTGTCCATTGTTGTGATTGGGGTGTTGAAGTCCCATACTATTATTGTATTATTATCAACATGTTTCTTTTAATTTTTATATAATTGGCTACTCCCAAGTTAGGAGCATAAATATTTATAACTTATTGGATAGATCCTTTAAGTATGATATAGTGTTCCTCTTCATCCCTTACTACAGTCTTTGGTTTAAAATCTAATTTGTCTGAAATGAGGATTGCTACCTCAATTTTCTTTTGATGTCCATTAGTATGATGGATGGTTCTCCACCACCTCACTTTCAATCAATTTGGGTCTAAAATGAATCTCTTGTAGACAGCATATGGATGGGTCTTGCTTTTTTAACCAATCTGATACCCTGTATATTTTGATTGGAGCATTTAGCCCATTTACATTCAGAGTAACTATTGAAAGATATGAATTTAGTGACATTGTATTACTTGTAAAGTCCCTGTTCCTATAGACCGTTTCTTTTGGTCTATGTTACTTTTGGGCTCCTCTTCACTTAAAGATCCCCTTTAATATTTCTTGCAGGGCTGGCTTAGTGATCACAAATTCTTTTAGTTTCTCTTTGTCCTGGAAGCTCTTTATCTCTCCTGCCATTCTGAATGAGAGCCTTGCTGTACAAAGTGCTCTTGCCTGCATGTTTTCTCATTTCTCATTTAGCTCTTTCTGGCCTCCCAGGTCTCTATGGATAGGTCTGCTGCCAGTCTAATGTTCCTATGCCTATAGTTTAAGGAGTCTTGTATCGAGCTGCTTTCAGGATTTTCTCTTTATCTCTGAAATTTGCAAATTTCAGTATTGTATGTTGGAGTGTTGATGTATTTTTATTGATTTGGAGGAGGGGGTTCTCTATACCTCCTGGACTTGAATGCCTGTTTACTTCCCCAGGTTAGGGAAGTTCTCAGATACAATTTGTTCAAATATACCTTCTATCTCTCTCTTTCTTTATTCTTCCTCTGGGACCCGAATTCAAATATTGTTTCACTTTATGGTATCACTGATTTCTCAAAGCCTCCCTTCATGATCCATTAGTTGATTTTCTCTCTTTTCCTCAGCTTCCTTTCTTTCCATCATCTTTTATTCTATGTCACCAACTCTCTTTCTACCTTATTTACCCTACATGTTTGAGCATCCATTTTAGATTGCATCTCAGTTAAAGCATTTTTTATTTCAGATGTTTGAGCATCCATTTTAGATTGCATCTCAGTTAAAGCATATTTTTATTTCAGATGATATTTCTACACTAAGAGATTCTCTAGTGTCTTTTATGTTTTTTTCAAGCACAGCTAGTAACGTTATAATTGTTTTCCTGTATTCCAGCTGTGACATTTTACTTATATCTGTATTGATTCGATCGGTGGCAGACAATATTACCTCTGATTCTTTCTTTTGTTGTGAGTTCATCCTTCTAGTTATTTTGCCCAGAGAAAAATGGATGAGAGAACAAAATAAAAAATATCAACCAAGACCCAAGCAAAAGACACACTAGACAAATCTGAAAAGGTTAGAAACCAAAAAAGAAAAGAAAAGGGAAAAAAAAAGGAAAAATATAATCTCCCAGATGGATAAAACAGGGTGATCCATTTGGTTCTGGTTCTGGATGTGTTTTGATCTGTTTGTTAGACGACACTAAATCCCAAAATTTTAAAGAAAGATAGATAGATAGAGATATATAGATATCTATATAGATATATAGATAGATATCAATATATAGATATATAGATAGATATCTATATAGATATATAGATATATCTATATATATACCTAAGAATCAGGGCAAGAGGTCCCTCTATATATATCTATATATCGATACATCTATCTATCTATATCGATATATAGATATATAGAAATATAGAGATATAGAGATATAGATATAGATATATAATATAGATATAGATATATCTAGATAGATAGATAGATATAGATATCAATATATCGATATATCGATATCTATATATATATATTTGAATATAGGGAAAGGAAGCCAAAAATGAATAATATATCTATAAAATGTAAATGTAAAAGTGAATATTTAAAAATAGACTTAAAAACAGGGTTGACAAAATAAGGAACCCATTGAAAAGAAAAAAGAAGTTAAACTGAAAGACTAAAAACTCATGTAAAAACCCCTAATTCTATGGGGCGCCTGGGTGGCTCAGTGGGTTGGGCCGCTGCCTTCGGCTCAGGTCATGATCTCGGGGTCCTGGGATCGGGTCCCGCATCGGGCTCTCTGCTCAGCGGGGAGCCTGCTTCCCTTCCTCTCTCTCTGCCTGCTTCTCTGCCTACTTGTGATCTGTCTGTCAAGTAGATGAATAAAATCTTTAAAAAAAAAAAAAACCCTAATTCTATATACTATTTTTCCCTTGTATAGGAGTGTTTTTGGTTCTGAGTGATCTATAAACTTGGTATTCACCTGAGGAGCCTGCTGGTCTTCTGGAGGAGGGACCTCTTGCCCTGATTCTTAGGTGTCTTAGCCTGGGAGGAGTTGCACCACCTCTATTAGGGGGCCAGGCTCAGTGTATGTTGCTCTGGGTTGCCCTATGTGGCTTTTGTTCCTTGAAGCCTTTTCACACTGCTTTAGAGAATAAAACAAAACAAAACAAAACAAAACAATTGGCAGTGCCCCATCTCTAGCCCCAGAGCTGAATGATCACAGCCCAAACTCTTCAGTGCACCCTCAGGGAAAGGCAGTCAATCCTTTTCATGTGGGCCAAACTCTGCTGACTCCTGTGGTACACACCTGCACCAACTCCCCGGGGAGGGAGGGGAGTCTTAGTCTTACCACTGGCGGGACCCCTTCTCAGGACGCATTTGTCCAATCCTGTGCACAGTGGACCCACTCCTTCCAGGGGACGGAGCTGGATCTCCCAGAGATTGTCGCTTTCTGGGCCCTGCTTGGGTATGAGAGCAGTTGCCCCATCAGTCAGCAGTTCACAGTTTAGGGCAACACCTAACTGAGAGGCCACTCCAGGGCTCCCTAATTATAGCCATCTTCTCCACTCTAATGCTTAGGAACTCTGACAACTCAAGAGTTCTTCCTGTGACCCTGGAGAACTTGAGACCACACTGTCTCATCTGGGATTCTGCCCCATTTTGCCACCCGAGCACCTTTCAGGCAGGGATATTTCTCACAGGAGCAGATTTCTAAAAGTTCTGATTTTTCTCTCTGCTGCCATATCACTTTCTGTAGCTGGCTTATGGAGGCTCCCTCTCCCTTCCCACATATCCCCTCAGATTCACATCTCTGCACCTCCTACCTTGCAAAAAGTGGTCGCTTTTCTATTTGTAGAATTCCAGCAATTCTTTTCTTAGATCCCAGGTTGAATTCACCGGTGCTCAGAATGATTTGATAGATATCTTGCTGAATTCAAGGGACCAGCTGAAACCCCGGTCGCCTACTCTTCTGCCATCCTCCTTCCCTTGGGGTATAGAGAAATTAACAGATAAAATGAAAGCACTAAGCAACCAGCAGCAGGGAAAATATAAAGTGGGAATATCTACAAAAGAGAATGCAGAAAATAATAGGATCATAGTCATGGTGGAAAGATATAATGAAAATCCAGAAGCAAGTACAAATGTGTGATTTTGGTTCTTAGAATTGAATGGTCTCTTTATGGTCCTTGTCCTTTTTGTTCTCTGATAATTTGACTTTCTCTAGGTTCCCTTTCCTGGGTGTCTTTCTTTATATTACTCCTACACCCTCCACAGTACTTAAGAAACTTGAATACGCCATTGTTCCTTTCGATTGAAAGAGGCTAGCCTTTAAACTGCATGTGGGAGAATAAATTGATTTAAAAAAAAGCTTTTAAGTGAACATTTATCTATATAAGTTGTTAATACTGTAGGTACATATTGATCCAGGAATTCCAAAGGAAGTGATCAGAGATGTGCAAAACATTTGCATATAAGGAAAGATATTCACAAGAATGTTGTTTCCATTAACAGAAAGCTTGAAAATATCTAACTATATACAATAAAGTTTAATAATATAACATGCATGTACCATGTGTGAAGGAAGGCTGTATTGTGATGTAATATGGTATTAGGCAAAATTAAAAAGATTTCAAAACTGTATGTATTGTATGATTCAATTAAAAATACTGATCTATTTCCAGAGGCAGGCTGATACACACCAAATGTAAAACATGTGAGTTATGCTATGAGATTGGGACTTTTTCTTATTTGTATACTCTAAAATAATGATTGTGCATCAAGGTTTTAGTGAGAGAGTCATGAAACAAAATCATAAGATGAAATACAGAAAGGTGAAGGTGGAGAGAAGAGATGTCATTGCTGAGAGAGCACAGGAATGGAGGGGAATTAGGTTGTCTGATTAGAAATTGTAGCTTATAGACACTAGATATCAGCCTTTTGTGTCTATACTGTCATTTGCAAATATCTTCTCCCATTCCGTGGGTTGCCTCTTTGTTTTGCTGACTGTTTCCTTTGCTGTGCAGAAGCTTTTGATCTTGATGAAATCCCAAAATTTCATTTTCGCTTTTGTTTCCTTTGTCTTTGGAGACATATCTTGAAAGAAGTTGCTGTGGCTGATCGCGAAGAGGTTACTGCCTATGTTCTCCTTTATGATTCTGATGGATTCCTGTCTCATGTTGAGGTCTTTTATCCATTTCGAGTTTATCTTTGTGTACGGTGTAAGAGAATGGTCAAGTTTCATTCTTCTACATATAACTGTCCAATTTTCCCAGCACCATTTATTTAAGAGACTGTCTTTTATCTACTGTACATTTTTTCCTGCTTTGTCAAAGATTATTTGACCATAGAGTTGAGGGTCCATATCTGGGCTCTCTACTCTGTTCCACTGGTCTATGTGTCTGTTTTTATGCCACTACCATGCTGTCTTGGTGATCATAGCTTTGTAGTAAAGCTTGAAATCAGACAATGTGATGCCGCCAGTTTTGTTTTTCTTTTCAACATTTCCTTAGCAATTCAGGGTCTCTTCTGATTCCATACAAATTTTAGGATTATTTGCTCCAGCTCTTTGAAAAATACCAATGGAATTTTGATCGGAATGGCATTAAAAGTATAGATTACTCTAGGCAGTATAGACATTTTAACAATGTTCATTCTTCTGATCCAAGAGCATGGAATGGTCTTCCATCTTTTTGTGTCTTCTTCAATTTCTTTCATGAGAGTTCTGTAGTTTCTCAAGTAGATCCTTTACCCCTTTGGTTAGGTTTATTCCCAGGTATCTTATGGTTCTTGGTGCTATAGTAAACGGAATCGATTCTCTAATTTCCCTTTCTGTGTTTTCATTGTTAGTGTATAAGAAAGCAACTAATATATGTACATTGACTTTGTATCCTGCCACATTACTGAATTGCTGTATGAGTTCTAGTAGTTTGGGGGTGGAGTCTTTTGAGTTTTCCATATAAAGTATCATGTCATCTGCGAAGAGAAAGAGTTTGACTTCTTCATTGCCAATTTGGATACCTTTTATTACTGTTTGTTGTCTGATTGCTGTTGCTAAGACTTCTAATACTATGTTGAACAAGAGTGGTGAGAATGGGCTTCCTTGTCGTGTTCCTGATCTCAACAGGAAGGCTGTGAGCTTTTTCCCATTGAGGATGATATTTGCTGTGGGTTTTTCATAGATAGATTTTATGAAGTTCAGGAATGTTCCCTCTATCCCTATACTTTGAAGAGTTTTAATCAGGAACGGATGCTGGATTTTGTCAAATGCTTTTTCTGCATCAATTGAGAGGACCATGTGGTTCTTCTCTCTTCTCTTATTGATTTGTTCTATCACATTGATTGATTTGCGAATGTTGAACCATCCTTGCAACCCAGGGATGAATCCCAACTGGTCATGGTGGATAATCTTTTTAATGTGCCATTGGATCCTAACTCAACACACACAAGACAGATAATCATGTCAAAAAATGGGCAGAAGACATGAACAGACATTTCTCCAATGAAGCCATACAAATGGCTATCAGACACATGAAAAAATGTTCATCATCACTAGCCATCAGGGAGATACAAATTAAAACCACATTGAGATTCCACCTTATACCAGTTAGAATGGCCAAAATTAACAAGACAGGAAACAACGTGTGTTGGAGAGGATGTGGAGAAAGGGGAACCCTCTTACACTGTTGGTGGGAATGCAAGTTGGTGCGGCCACTTTGGAGAACAGTGTGGAGATTCCTTAAGAAATTAAAAATAGAGCTTCCCTATGACCCTGCAATTGCACTACTACAATTTACCCCAAAGATACAGATGTAGTGAAATGTACCCCAATGTTCATAGTAGCAATGGCCACGGTTGCCAAACTGTGGAAAGAACCAAGATGCCCTTCAACAGAGGAATGGATAAGGAAGATGTGGTCCATGTACACTATGGAGTATTATGCCTCCATCAG
The DNA here is from genome assembly GCF_002288905.1 of Enhydra lutris kenyoni. Classification (NCBI taxonomy): domain Eukaryota; kingdom Metazoa; phylum Chordata; class Mammalia; order Carnivora; family Mustelidae; genus Enhydra; species Enhydra lutris. The sequence continues at coordinate 58,402,166 of NW_019154099.1, forward strand.
AAAGGATGAATACCCAACTTTTGTAGCAACATGGATGGGACTGGAGAAAATTATGCTGAGTGAAATAAGTCAAGCAGAGAAAGTCAATTATCATATAGTTTCACTTATTTGTGGAGCATAAGAAATAACACAGAGGACATGGGGAGATGGAAAGGAGAAGGGAGTTGAGGGAAATTGGAGGGGTAGATGAACCATGAGAGACTATGGACTTTGAAAAACCATCTGAGGGGTTTGAAGGGGAGGGGATGGGATGTTGGGGGAGCCTGGTGTTGGGTATTATGGAGGGCACGTATTGCATGGAGCACTGGGCGTGGTGCATAAACAATGAAATCTGTTACACTGAAAACAAATTAAAAAAAAAAAAAAGAAATTGTAGCTTCGGTGTAGGGATGGAATGTTTTCATTGTATCCCGCCTTTAAGCTCATCACTCTGCACTGTAGCTTTCTTTCCCTTTGTCTTTTCCAAAGATATTTAAGTTCCCTGGTTGCAGAGGTATTTTGCTTGGAGAATTCCTGGGACAATGTTTAGCATAAACCAGAAAATCACCAGATACTCGATGGAAAAATGAATAAAAAGAGGTTACCCTAGGAGAGGAGAAGTGGTACTTCTTTCTGGCCAGAGGGAAAGAGAAGAGATATTCTGAAATCAATTTATTCAAGCAGAAGTAGTAGAAACTGAGGGTGTTTTTCCAGGGAGGACCTTACATTCCTGTGAGTGGGTAGAAGGTGATGTGCTGGGAGCAGGGTGCTAGGGGATGGAGACAGAAGTGAAGGACAATCACTGTGGGTTGGAGTCCAGGATGACCTTAAGGAACAGGAAGATGGCCTCCTGACCTATGTGATTAGTCGGGAAAATGAGTCTGTGTAAAAGAGGAGGGGGTGATTTTTTCTTTGCTCTGATGAGAATACAAGCTTGTGTATTCTAGGAAAGTCAGTACTATGACCACCCAATGTGTCCTGAGATGGAAAAATCCTTGAACAAATGGTGTTCCTGAGGGAGTGTCTAAGAGGGATATAGTTTAGGGGCACCTGGGTGGCTCAGTGGGTTAAAGCCCCTGCCTTCAGCTCGGGTCATGGTACAGGGTCCTGGGATCAAGCCTCACATCGGGCTTTCTGCTCAGCAGGGAGCCTGCTTCCCTTTCTCTCTCTCTGCCTGCCTCTCTGCCTACTTGTGATCTCTGTCTGTCAAATAAATAAATAAAATCTTAAAAAAAAAAAGAGAGAGGGATATAATTTAGCAAAATAGTTATTTCCTGTCACTCATATTCACATCTTTTTACTCATTTGGCAGGCATCTCCTTTTGCATGGTTACAGTCTTTATTCTCCTGACATTGGCATTCACCTTTATGTGTGTGTTCAGTTACTTAGAATTTGGAGCCCCTGGATGTGTACATTTTCCTTTTTCAAAATAGGATCACATTAATTGTGATAGCTGGTTTGCTTATGAATGTGGCTGTATTCATTTTCCTGAGGCTGCTATAATAAAATGCCACAAACTGGGTGGCTTAAAACAACAGAAATTTATTGTCTCACAGTTGTGGAGGTTAAAAATAGGAAATCAAGGTGTTAGCAGGGTCATGATCCCTTAAGACTCTGGGCAAAATTCTTCCTGCCTTTTCCTAGCTTCTGGGGGTTTGCTAGCAATCTTTGGTGCTCGTTAGCTTGTAGAGGCCTCACCCTGATCTCTGTCTTCATCTTCACATGGCATTCTCCTTGTGTGTTTATCAGTCTCTGTTTCTAATCTTCCCTTTTTGTAAGGGCCCCCATCATGTTGGGTTAAGGCCCACTCTAATGACCTCTTTTTAACTGGATCACTTCCATAAAAACCTTAACTCCAAATAAAATCATATTCTGAGGTCATCAGGAGTGAGGACTCCAACATACCTTTTCTAGAGTGCACAATTCAATCCATAGCACCTGTATTCAAGACCCATGGGTTGGCTCAGATATTTTTGAGTTACTCCCAGTCTTGTATGAAAGGCTCTATGAATCTAGGAGAACCTTCACCTTCTAACCTTGTGAATGACATCCCAGGCAATAAATCTTGCATGGTTCCTGTGCTGTCACTGATTAGAAGGTTTATGGTCATCTGACTCTAGGTGATTATGTGAAGCCTACTCAAACCTGACTCCAGTTGGTCATGTGAAACCCACCACTATAACACTGCTCTGTTTGTCCAAGATGAAACTTCAATGGAATACTTTTCAGATCACCAGAAGGAAAGAGCTGGAACTTCACAGCTCATGTAATGGGTTGTTGTCCATTTTGTGTGCCATCAAATGTCAGCAAACTTGGCTGAAGTTTGCTGAGATCAATAACCCTCATAATGAAGGTGATCATAAGACCTGATTTGCCTGTAGAGTCTTCATTTATACCTCTTGTCCAGGTATAATTACTAATAGCCCTCCACATTCAGTCCCCAGGGGAGCCTGATTTGGTAGTGAGGCTGGAGACGTATCTCTAATCTCCATCCACCTCTACAGTACTGGCAGAACACAATGTTTGTGCGTTATCCAGTTGTCTTAAATGAAGGTATAACAGGGAATCCCAAGGACTCTGATGGATGGAACCCAAGTAGACATACTGGCACTGCAGCAGAACAGTCCCTCATCCTTATTAGCTATGGAAAGAGAAGGAGTTGTCAGCCTTGAAGGGAAATTGGTGTTTGGATGTGTAGCTGAATAAACAATGATGCCTTGAAGCCTAGAGGACCTTTCTCTAAGTTACAGAGCTTAACAGCTGCTCCTATCTCTATGCATGGGCTGTTTGTAATGACAGATATCAGACAGATTTCATATCTCAAGGCTTCAAGCCAAATGCAATGCCATATAGTAAAGTTTTGATGGTTCTGATTGCTATATTTGTCAGTGTTATTTATGTCCATTACAATAGTCTTAAGAGAAAGTAATTCTCATTATCCTAAGTCAGTGGTGTACAATAATGCTGAATCAAAATGGAAAGACTGTTATCTTTGGCCTACTTTCCAGCTGACCAACACAGACATCAATTTAACCCAATGGAGATTCACTGGCTGAGGAGATGCCCCCTTATTCACCCTGCCCCTCAAGGTATATTTTAACCATGTTTGTACTAATTTAGTTCTGATTCATAGTTACATGGTCTTTGATACTTCATAGGGTAAACACCTACCTTGTTTCTTTTTTTTTTTTTAATATTGAAACCTCAATATCATTTGGTTTATTGACTGACATGTAGACATCAAATATTTGCCAGACTGAATTCAGACCTGAGCTTCTGTTCATTCACGTTGAGGTTAAATACTGGTATCCATTAGCAACCAATAACAGGTATGAATTGAACATGGAGCTGATTTGGTTATGCCTTTGCAAGCAGGCTATAGATTACTTTGTGTGTTTCTTGTGAATGGTCTGTCATGTGTGACCTTCATATACATCACCTCTGAGCTGGCCAGAGGCCTAGGATAACAGCTCCCACAAACTCAGCACTCAAAACATGTCTGTCTTCTCCTAGTTTTCATGGGTCTAAAGTACAAACAAGATAAGCTGGGTTCTTCTTCCGGGTTTTCATCAAGGTGTGAATCCTGGTCTAGCTGAGCCTGTGGTCCCATCCAAGGCTCATATCCTTGCCACAGTTCACTGGTGGTTGGCAGAAGGCTGTTCTCTATGGTTGTTAGACTGTGACCTCAGCTCCCAGAGGCTACATGCCACTTTCTGTCATGTGGTTCTCTCCATATCACGGCAATTTCCTTCTTCAAGGGGGGGCTTTGCTGCTGCTCTGATGTTCTCTGGCCTCTGGGTTCTCTTATAAAGTGCTTACCTGATTGGCCATATGTATTTAGATTGATCTCTCTCTTTTTTTTTTTAAGATTTTATTCATTTATTTGACAGAGATCACAAATAGGCAGAGAGGCAGGCAGAGAGAGAGAGAGAGAGAGAGAGAGGAGGAAGCAGGCTCCCCACTGAGAAGAGAGATCCCAATGTGGGACTCGATCCCAGGACCCTGGGACCATGACCTGAGCTGAAGGCAGAGGCCTTAACCCACTGAGGCACCCAGGCGCCCCAAGATTGATCTCTCTTTTAATTAACTTAAAGTTAACTGATTGGAGACCTTAATGACAACTGCAGATCTCTTCCCCTTTGCTATGTGTTCAGAGGTCTTACCCATCCCCAAAGGGTTGAGTTATAGAGGGTGTGTACACGAGGGGCAGGAATCTCAGGGGCCAACTTACAGTAAGTGTGACATCCCACATTCCATTGAAGAGAGGCAAAACTTTTGTACTCAGCTGTAAAATGTGCATAGTAATACCTTCACCCTTGCATTATATCATGAGGATTAAGTGACATAAAACATGCATTCATCAAAGTACCTAGCAACATGGTCAGGCTCAGAGCGACTTATTAAAAAGAGCAACACTGAACCTACCAGAGACTTAGTATTGCTTCATATTCCTGCTGCACCAGAACGTAATATATTTTAAGGCCACAATGGTTCCCTGCCTTCTGCTCTTCCTCCAAGGGCTACCCAGGTAGATGGATGCCTGCATGGGGGTTGAAAAGGTGCCAGGCATTCCTGCAGACTCAAATAGCATTCCACTCTGTATCGTTGGGGGTAAAATTTAAGAATGTAAGATTTGGTGGGGCACCTGGGTGGCTCAGTTGGTTAAGGATCTGCCTTAGGCTCAGGTCATGATCCCAGAGTCCTGGAATTGAGTTCCACATCAAGTTCCCTGCTTAGAAGCGAAGCTTAGCAGGGAGCCTGTTTTTCCCTCTCCCCCTGCCCTCCCCCTGGCTCTGGCTCATGCTCTGTCTTTCAAATAAATAAATAAAATCTTTTAAAAAAAGAAAGAACGTAAGATTTGGGGTTTGAAGAGGTCACCCAGACATCATATTCCAAATATATCACAACCAGTAAGACACAAGAAATTTCCAATAAGGGCCAGATTGATATCTGGAGCTGGAACTAAAGCCTCCTTGTGGGGGAACTCTTCATTTAAAGGATGATGATGAGTTTCCATGATCTAAATTGGGGCCTAGGGGGTTTGAGCAATTTATTTACCAAAAGGTATAGAGATGTTTGGATATTTTATCAGTTGGTATGCAACATGTGTATACTGGCTATAGACTGGCCCTATTTGTAGTTTAAGAATATTTACCTCCCAGGAGATTTCCCAGGAGGAATAACCTGTCAAACCATCCTCAGGGCTAGCGATTAAGTGATCAGACTGTAGGGGAAAGTCTGTCTTATGCAAATACCTTGATATGGTCCAGGTCCTTGTGGTAGAGAAGAGAGAAAAGAGTTTCAGAGAATAAAAGGGGGCTGTTCCGGAGTCCAGCCAGCTCTCCTCCCCTGGGCCTTATTCTGTCTCCAGGAATACCTCTAACATCTGTTACATGCATCAGCTACATCACCGCAGAGCCCTGGTACCGCTCTTGCATACACGAGACCACGGGAAACTGGCTTTATTAATTAGAGTGCTAGCTCAATGGAACTATTTGCTTCCATTCATAATTCATCGACATCCTTGCTAAATAAATATTGGGGTATTCACTCATCCCAACCAATTATCTAAGAGAAGCTACATCCATCACAAGGGTTCACAAACTCAGAGACTAGAATATAAAAAATTCTAATTAACAGAAGCCTACTTTTAATGGCTCATGTACCCATTCTTATCCATATGCATTCAATACTTCCCAGTACCACAAATGAGGTGCCAGCCGGGATGACACATTAGAACACAGCAGCGGGCCCTCTCTGGTGGAGCACGGCTGTTAAGGTGGCACATTCAAAGGCTCATGTCACCTGTGAACAAGGAATGATGGAGGTTCTGGTTGTCCCTCCCTGAAGCATCTTCATGCCTCCTTTTAACCAGGATTGGGGCAGAGTAAGCCCAGGACCCCAGCGGTGTGTCTGTGTCATAGATAGATACAAGGGTTCCACAATCCACTCCCACTACTTGGACACCCAAACAGCCACGCTAGCCCAATTTCACCATTCAGTGAAAGTCAGGCAAGGTTGAAAATCAGGCCCCATACCCATTCCAGGGTATCAGACCTCAGAGGGTTTCCACACGAGATTCCTGCCTCCTCCCAGCCCTGAGAGCCTTGAGGGCTTTGAGCCAGCCATCACATCCTTCTCCCTTCTTTGTGCTTTGAATGGCATATCATTAGGGCTTCCTCTAGGGCTTGAGTCAGCCCCTAAGTTACATAAATGGTTCATGGAAACAGGCAGTTTCTTGCTCCATTTTCCCTCTCACAGGGTTAGGGCAGCCTTCTCACATGAGGTCGCCGCCTGTCTGAGCATTATACCAATATCCTCCTGTTGATTTGATGTAGAGGCTTGGGTAGCCTTCCAAATGGGTTCTTTGCACCATCACTTCCCTGCTTTTATCCCTGTGAAAATGACCTTCCTAATATTATCTTCCAAAATATCATTGAGTCCTGTAGAGGGTTATGCACAAATATCTCTGCCATGGACAGTCCTGGAAATTGTTTTAAAAAACCCAGCTTCCCACCTACCTATTGCCATCTCTGGCTCAGGTGTTTCTTTACAGATTGAAGCCACATACACAACAGAGTCCTGAAGTTCCAGAAGATATATTGGTGATGGGGAAGATGATGGGGAAGATGATGAATTAAACATTCCGTTTTCTTAAAAATAGAATAAAATATCAACACACAAGCTTGTTTTTAACACTTCACAGGATCCTACAAAACTAACAGTGAGCTATCATCCCTTTCCTGGTTTGAACAAAGTGGTTTTGAGCCTCTGTGGCCAAGTCTTTGAGAGGCATGGGATGATAGCTGCTTTAGAAGCTTGTGAAAATAAATATTGATAATGATTACTTGAAAAGGCAGCACCATTCTAATGAACTTGTGTAAAGGGTTTTCAGAATGGAGGCTGACATGCAGGTACCAGGTGACTGCCATATTTGTGTTTCATTGGCTTCATATTGGAAGGTTCCTTTGTTTGTCTCCCACCTTGAACAGGAATATAATATGGTCTGCCTGCCACCTGCTTATACGGATGAATGGAAGAGCACTGGCTTGGCCCTTGGAAATTTTGTGTAAGGGTCTTTCTGAGTATTGAGTGGTTTTACATATTTCATTTGTTTAAAAGAACCTGGAATGGAAACCTCCCTTCTGGGATTCTTTTCAAGAGTTGCACACTGCCGTCGATTGTCAGTCACAATTAACATTAGCAAAGGAATGATTGTTGAATATTTTCTGATGCACTGCATTGTGTGGCCCAGCAGTGTTGCACGTCTAAATGACAAAACAGAAGTTCCCTGTTGTAAACTCAAGTGTGCACTGTTACCCTTCATTCTGAGAGCAGCTCTCCCATTCTCAGAAGGTTTTTCTACAGAAAATAACAAATCAAGCCCGTGTGAGGCTTTCTGCCAGTCTTCAGAATTTCAAATAGCATCTTCCAAAGAAAGAAATATAACGTTCATATTAAGAATGGTGTTGTTTTTTTTTTTGAGAAATGTATATTTCTGAGAAAATGTGTCTTTCAGATTTCAAAAGATGGCTTACTGCTTCCGATGAGTCATTGCAAGGTGTCAATTGCCTGTATAGCATGATTCAAAGTAATGTCAGCAAAATAAAATTATTATAATGATAACATCTTGAACTCATACAGCATTCATTCTGAAGACCAGAGAGAGAGAGTCATATAATCACATTTACTTGTAAAGCTTCTGAAAGTGGGATGCTGTATTCTTAAAGACAGTAATACAAAGAAATGCTATGTCATGCTAAAGTTGGCACCAAGTTGAAGGTGTATTCATACTTCCTATCTCCCACAAAATTATTTTTCACCAATAATTGTTTATAAAATACTGGTTTGGAAAAAAGTGACGAGTTTTTCTGGTCTTGTTCTTCTTCCTCTTTCTTTCCTTCCTTCTTTCTTTATCTGTCTTCCAGGAACACTCACTGCAGTTGATTCATTCAACAAAGTATTTGTGGACGCCTACTGCATGCTCCACATGGTTCCAGGTCCTGAGATGGAGCAGTAAATCAAAGAGGAAAAACTCTTTGTCTTCTGGTGTCAGGCACCTCGGGAGCCACTGGTTTCGGTGCGGACACAGTCAAGTCCAAGAACCACCCATGCACAACTAGTCATGGAAATGGTACACAAATGGCATCAAGAAACCCCCATTACAAAGACATGAATCTCTGAAGAGGGTGGACCCCAAGTTCCTGATGAACATGTGTTTTGCCAAGAAGCTCAACAAGAAAGGCCTGAAGGAGATGCAAGCTGACACTGCCAAGGCCATGAGTACATGTGCCAAGGCCATCAGGGCCCTCATCAAGCCCAACGAGATCAACCCAAGGTCCCAAAATGTGGAAGCCACAAGCTCAATTGACTTGCCGATGTCATTCACCCCAAGCTCAGGAAAGGTGTTCATGCTCATCTCGCCAAGGGTCTCAGGCTCTGTTGGCCAAAGGCCAAGGCTCAAAACAAAGCCAAGGTTTAGCTGTGGCTCCAGCTCAGGCTCGCAAAGATGTCTGCGGCCCCAGGAAGGCTCCAGTGTAGAGACTTCTGTCAGCCAATGTGAGGATGGAAGGACGGGGCCACACCTGAGCTTCTGTCTGCGTCCTCCTACGGTATTTGCATAAATAAACCTGAAACCTGAGGCAGAATCTGCTAAAAATGGGGGGGGGGCTGATTCATTTATCTCTGAGCTGGTATTAGAGTTGAGATATATATATATATATACATATATGTATATATATATATAGAGAGAGAGAGAGAGAGAGAAGGAGAGTATTAGATGTTAACAATTGCCCTTGGAGAAAGAATAAGCAAGAAAAGGTATAAGGAGGGCCAAATGTGGGAAAAATTAATAATGTTATAACTTTAAAATAGAGTGTTCACAGAGGAACCTGCTCAGACCATGGAGTCAGGCATGGGGATAAGCACAAGGATGAAGACAGAACGTCGGGCGAGTCTTCACTGTGGTGGGGGCTATGATCAAGGGTGGGAGAGACAAAAGGGACAATGGCTAGAGCACTAATGGATGCATGCAGCAGACACCACAGATTTGCTCCCTGAAGTCCATTTCAACCCCTTTCCCTTCCACCTTCCACTGCTGTAATGGCCGTGAGGGTAAAATCCATACCATTCCAGCCTCTTACAACTGGGGTGGTCACATGGCCCGGTTCTGGCCAGCCAAGCAGAAGTCTGTGAGGAAGGCTTCCCTTTCCAAAGAAGAAGGACACATCTAGTAGGAGAACATCCAACCCCTTTCCCCTCCTGCCCTCAGGAATGTTAGTGTGATGCCTGGAAGCTCCACAGGGAACTTGTGATCCTGAAAATGAGAAACAGAGGCCCTGGGAGAAGGAAGAGGAGAGATGCCATGTCCCCATAACATGAGTGCAGCTACCCACCCTGGAGTACAGGTTCTATAGGTCTTTTGTGAGAAGAAAAACAACACTTTATTAGCATAATAATAATAATAACAATAATAATAGTGTTAATTTCAAGGTCTTTCATTAACAATGATGGCCTTAACAAATCAGGGTCTCTTCTACTTTAGTGAAAGCCTGAGCAAGGATCTGAGCAAAAAGATGAGGAAAAGTTCTTTCTCTCAGAGAGAATGGCCTGAAGTCTGGGCCCTGGAAATAGCAAAGACTCTTCTAGGTACAGAATGGAGGAGCATGGCAGGCCATGTCTCCCTCCTGTGACCAACGCCATCAGCGTATTGCTCTGACAGGGAAACACTTCTTCTCAGAGGAAGGTGAAATTTACTGAGACCCCAAGAACTTTTGTTTGTGTGAGTTATAACTATGGACATTTGTGATATGGCTTTAAAATTTTAATGTATTTATTAATTAATCTTTAAAAATAGCAATAATGAAACCATCGTATGTTAAGATAAACAACACCTCTGTATGAAAATAACCATATTTTCCAACATGTAAAAAAATGAGAAGCATGATATTGTTTTGCATTTTGCAAATCTCTTAATGTCTGGCTTAACAGAAGACAGCTGTGTTCTCAGATCTGCCTTTGTATTCAATCTGTTGTAAGCCATTGCTTTGGCTTAGGTCTAGGAGAAAAAAATCTGGCCTTACACCAATCTGAGATGTAAGAAGAAAGGAGTGCTATGGAAGCCTTTTCAGATAATTCAGGGTGTTCTTTGATACTTTGACAAAACTCAACAAGTGCTTGTTTTGGAAAGGTCAGGTGAAACGTGGAAGCCAAAATCCTGTCATTGAACTTCCCATGTGCTGCTCCTTTAGAAGCCTTCCGTCTGGCTTGCACTTTGGTTGGCTATTTTACTGATGCACAATTTGATAAATTATGCAGCTAGCATATGCATATATGATATTTTAAAAATCACATTTGTGACTATCCTAACTGATCCAATCAGAAAACTCTTCCAGCACTGGAAAACCATTAAGCTCACAGTGACAAACACCAGGTGTCCAAAATTCTAATTTTTTGCTCTAAACTCAACATTTGGCAACAAATACGGGCAATTGTTTTTCTTGTGATGATGAACTCACTTTATTCATTTTGGAGAAAATGTCTGCCAGATTCTCACATCTGGATAATCAGTCTGCCTGTCAGTTTTTCTTTCAAGTAAAAAATAATATTCCATGAAAGAAAGCTGCTAGTTCAGCTCGCAACTCAAGCAATATCGTTACTTTTCCTTCAGACAATCATATCCTTTTGGTGTACACCAGTATTTTGCATATACTTCCCTTTTCATCACACAGAATAATAAAAAGTAGGCAACCAAGGGTCAAGTTCTAATAAAAGTAATTTTTTTTTTACGGTGTAAGAAAGGATGTATTTAGGTGAAATTAGCATTTCTTTGTAAAATTGCATGCCCATGGTGGTAAAAAAACATATTGACTATTTATATAGCTTGATGCCACTGCTTTGATTGGTGTTAAGGAATCAGCTGTGCCATTCATCCTTGTTTTTATAGCAAGAGAGCAAATGCAAGCACAGTATAAAAGGCAAATAACATTTTAGTATTACTATAAAAGTAGATCTCTTTGCAGCTTAAAAAGGTCTTGGGGATCTGTGAAGGCCTGCAGCCATGCTTTGAGAACAATTGCTACAAAACTGTGGTTCTCAGATCAGTGTGTATCAGAATCTTGTTGTTAAAATGCAGATTTCTGGGCTCCACCTCGAGAGTTCCTGACTTCTGGGTCTGGATGAGCTCAAGAATCTGTGTTTCTAACAACTTCCCAGGGTGGTGCTGCTGATCTGGAGACCACAGTTTGAGAACCAGTGCTGTAGAAGGGAAACCCAGTCCTTTAACATACAATTACTACAATATACATCTCTTACTTGGCAGTTACCATCCACATCTGTGCAATTATAAGCATGTCTTACACCCTTATACCATCTAGCATTGCATTTTGTACAAAATTAACATTATGTCCATAATTTGGGAATAAAAATCACTTGAGTGGCCTCATTGCTTTTGAAATGTCTTTTCAGACTGGCAAGTTGGAAGAAGATAAGATATTATCAATCTACCATGAGCATGTTATAAGGGTATCTGTTGCACCACTTCTAAAATCAATAAATTATCATAAGCTAAGATCATGTTCAAGAACAACATAGCTTTTTTTTTTTTTTAACATTTTATTTATTTGACAGAGAGCGAGAAAGAGAGCTCCCAAGCAGAGGGAGTGGGAGAGGGAGAAACAGGTTCTCTACTGAGCAGGGAGCCCAATAAGGAGCTCAATCCCAGCACCCTGGGATCATGACCTGAGCTCAAGGAGGAAGCTTAACTGACAGAGCCACCCAAGTGCTCCTCAAAAACAGCACAGCTTTTGCTCCTTGTTTGTTGCAATGTTTCTGGAACCAGAAAGAGGTGCCCATGTGATCAGGTGTATCGGATCCATAAAAGCATTGCTTTTGCGGACAGGCTCCTTCAGAGCAGAACATGGATTTCACTTATGGCCCCAGTTTCCAGTGAAAATGAATGAGCCCTTGATCTTACTGTACCTGTCAAGGAAATCTTACTAGAATAAAGAAGGGCTGCTTATCAAAATTTCAGAACCGGTCTTCAAGGTTACCATGTCTAAATAACTTGAAGGTCACTTGAAGCTTTAAAAAAAAAACAAAAAAGAAGGTTGACAGATGAGGACCAGTAAGGTAGACAAGTTCTCGTTTCAAGTATCAAAATAACTCAAAACGTCCACACTTTAATTATTTTTGTCAAACCACATATTTTAGATTCATTGAGTTCAGGAAAGGATGGTTAAACGTCATGAAAAATTGAAAATGTATTTTTATTTCTGCAATGATGAAGTGACATTGCATTTCTCGGTACTCTGCTGCTAGCTGGTTTTTCAAAATTTATTGGCATGATATTCCAGTCAGCCCCAACGTCAATCAAACTTATTAAATATTTGTTTTCTGCTAAGGAAAAACAACATGAAGGTGAGAAATACTAATAATCAAAGTGCATGAATGAATATTGAAAGAAGCAATTTTTAAGTGTCTGGTATCCAACGTGTCACTTCTCATTTCGCTTATAAACAATATTCCTCAATCTTTAACACATTTTCTTTTCTCATAGATACAATTTTATAGTAGAATAGTATAAATACACTTTTATGTTATTGTGGTTAGGCTTTAAGGCAGTTATTACATGCTTCTGAATTACAGTATAATTCTGTATATATAAAAACTTATATATAGTATATAAAACTTAACAGTGTGCCATCAAAGAAGGAGGGAGGATGCAGGATAGAGAAGGTGCTAAATCACACATTTTGGCTACTGGGTGAATAATTCTCAGGAAAGAATAATGTCCAAGTTCTTAGGACCAATGAAGGTTTTATTTACCTAAAATGATCACCACCAACATTGACTTTCAGAAAGTCACAGAACTGGAATAGGTCATTCTGGCTACTCTAGCCTATTTCCAAACCAAAGGACTAACGTACTTTAAATAATCATGACTGTAACACCACCGCATCCCATGTAGAGCTCACGAGTTGCTGGCTGACCCAATTCATTCACCTCCGTAGATGGGGGCGTGTATTGCCTTTCACGTGAAGTTGTGTGCCGAACCATTAACACTCCCTCAGTTTTCCTCAGGAGCATCACTGAGGTTGTGCAAGCTGACACAATCCTGGCTGTCCCTGAAGTGGGCCTTTTACATGGAGATGTAATCAGAATGTGTTGGACCCCTTGGTGCCATTTTGATGCAGCATCACCATGAACTCAGCCGGGTGCGTCTGGGACGCCCACACAGTCTCTATCATCTAAAAGGAGGCTCATTTAGGGACACGTGTGAGACTTCTAATGATGTGAGAAAAACATATTGAAATAGCCCCAAACAACTGCTTGATGGCAGTAGCCGTGAACCAGAATGAGTGGACCTAGTTCACCCCATTATCAATCTCCCCCCTTCTCCACCGGCTGCTGTTCCGTCTGAGGCTTGAGTGCCTTTGGCAGGATGCTGCATGTAGAGGGCACCGGTAACTGCTTGTCAGTGTGGGTCTCTCGTATAAGTTTTGTACTTTTGCATCATTGGAGGATTGCTTTCAAACTATATGGCAGTGCATGGAGCGGGGGAGGACAAAGACTGTCTTCATGAGGAGAATATTTGAGGACTGTGGGATGCAAAGAGTGCTGTGTGAAGAGAAGGTCCAGGACTGTCCGTGGCTGATCCCCACCTTCCCAGAAACTTACACTCCATGCTCATCACTGCATTTCAGGGGAAAGATTGCTCAATAATTAAAAAAAAAAACAAAAAAAAAAACAATTTCCTAAAAGCTTTTAAAGACTCCTTTCATGTATAAGCAACAGGAAAGGATTTTGTGGAAATATTGTGTTTCTATGGGATTCAGAAAATGTAGTCAAAGTAGTTAATTCTGTGAGAAAAAAAAAAAAAAGTAGGCAGAGTTGACCCTTAGCACTGGGTAGACCAAAAATAGGTTATTGTCTATGGTTTTCGCTCTGTATTTTACTGTGTTAACAATCATCTGTCACGTTGTCTGGAGCTCAGCACTGAGCTGGAGGTTATGGAGAGCATGAACCGGCTGAAACAATGGTCTCATCCAATGTGAGTTCAATGGATATCGATCTACAGAAATATGACCCTAGAAACTACAAATAAGTTAAATCCTTAGGAAATAACCTAGTGAAAGTTAACTTACATGAGTGAGAGCTAACTGCAGAGCTGTGTCTCCATCCAAATTGGAGAAGCAGAGGATAGAAATCTAAGGCCGGAATGATTAATTGGGATCTTCTGTGATAGAATTAGCATATTGACTCTACGAGAAAAGGTCAGCATCAACCAAAGAGGGAAAATCTGTACAAAGAAAAGTGGAAATCAGAAAACCCAAAATCATAGTATTCATTCAACATTTAACAGAAAGAAATCCTGCATCTCCTGTATCTGAATAGTCAGCCACTGGAGCAGTGTGTTCAATATCAAGACCAGCAAGTGCACTGGGTTTCTAAATTCTCTGGGACGATGATTATTAACACGGTGAAAACTTGGCTCTGATGTCCCCCCATCCTCGGGTTCCTGAAAACTGCAGAGTGACCCTGTAAATTCTACATCATAAGTTTAAGTATTTTGGTCTCTGTAAAACACGCTTCTCTCCTTTAATTTTAATGTAATGGAATACTGGCTTATCCATTGACCTCTTGTAAGTTCTATCAGTGTAAGTTGGTCCTCCAAATCTAACCCTTTCTAAGTGGACTGACACAAATCAAGCTTCTAGACATGGACTCTGAGAGCCCAAACCTTTCACACGGGGACGCCATTGCATCCTTTACAACCAGTGACGTCCAAGTTTAACAGACAGCCGATCGTTATCCTCTTTGTCCTAACAACAGCTGTAAGCTAAAATTTGCTCTAAAATCGCTATTCCCAGCATCTAATTATGCACCTGCACCCTATAGTCCCTGGAAACTACGACTGAGCATAAAGCTGAGCCTGCATGGCTACCTGAGAGTTGAACATCCTTTGCGTGTTCACACTTCTTGGGGTAGGGTTTGGGTACAGTTTGGCACCTGTGCCATTGCAGGTCTTAGTCTGTGGTCTCACTTGAAGGCGAGCGGAGGAAAACCTGCGCTGAAGGCGACGCCTTGTGGGACTCGGCTGGAGCTCAGGCACGCAGCCTCTGAACAAGTCTCGTGCAGGATCTCTTGGGCCCCACGGCCATCGTGTGGCCCTCTGCTGTCATCTTCCTGTGCAGGTTGTGATAAGAGGTAACCCCTGGTGGTCTGAGTCCTACAGATGTGCAGAAGTCATGGCTGAATATGTTGTTTCCACTGTTGTGCTGGGAATGACTGCTCTGTTCCATTGCTGGAAGTGGCCGTTTACAACCCCACCGACCGTGGGCTCCTACGCTCCTGTTGGAGTTAACCACTGCATGGGGGAGGTGGTATGCCACGTGCAGTCCCTGCCCAGAGAGCACGGAGTTGGGGCATTTAAGGAGCACACACTCGGAGAGTATCTCAGGGTTAGACAAACGGGTCTCAGCTCCCGGGTCATAGTAGCCAACCCATGGCAGACGCTAGGCTGAAGCTCTCTCTAGACTTAGTGGTAAAAGTGCCATTGATTCACCTTGTTGGCCATGGTGTAAAAGGCACTTCTTGAAATATCTTCCAACTGTAAGCCGTTCCTTGGCTTATTCAAACCCCTCACTTTACAGATGGGGAAACAGATTTAAAAAGAGGATGTTTGGGTTATGGACATTGGGGAGCATATATGCTATGGTGAGTGCTGTGAAGTGTGTAAACCTGGCAATTCACAGACCTGTACCCCTGGGGCTAATAACATATTATATGTTAATAAAAAAATAAAAAAAAAAAAAGAGAGAAGTACCTATAGTCTCCTTTACCTCCCTGCAAGGAATCAGAGGGAAAGAATCATTGACTTCCTAACCTTGGGGATAGCGGCTCTTTCACTGTCCTCTTTGCTATGGAGAATTAAAAAAAAAAAAACTCCTTAAGGGGAATTCTGTTGGATCTGGAAATTCAAGATCTCTGGTGCAGATATGCTCCTGTTATAAGACCTTGAACTACAGTCAGTCTGTACCTGAGTCTTAGTGAATACTTAGGAGAAGAAAGTTTTACGTCTAAGGAATTGTTATCATATTTAATTCAGGTCCTACAGATAATTAAAAATTACATTGGCAAGACATAACAGGTGAGGAGGAAATCAGGGACATTTTGAAGCACTCGAGTCGTGTGTAGGCAAGCTTCTGATGATGGTGGATTCATGTGGGGTTTCTCAACCCTAGCACTGTTAACATTTTTAACTGGATAATTCTTTGTAGTGGGACGGGGGATTCTCCTGGATATTGTTAGATATTCATCTGTGGGCTCTACTCACAGAGGCAAGAAAGACCCCTCTATCCAAGTTTTCAGAACCAAAAATGTCTCCAGACATTGCCATACCCCCTTGCCGGGGGGAGGGGGAGGGCAAAAGCATCCTGGCAGAGAGCCGCTGATCTAACTACATCAGTAGCTAGAAGTTTCTGGGAATTATTAAGGAAGGAAGTACACAATGAAGGCTTTAAGTGGGATTTATCTGTCATCTCCAGCATAATGGTTCTTTATTTAAACTTTGTAACCTCTCTATTCCTGTGGCTTTTAGAGTGTTTTAAATGGATGCCTTTATTTTTTATTTTATTTTATTTTTTAAAGATTTATTTATTTTAGATAGAGCATGAGCAGGGGGTAGGGGTGGGAGCAGAGGGAGAAGGAGGGAGAATCCAAAGCAGATGGCACATTTAACATGAAGCCCTACATGGGGCTCCATCTCACCACCCTGAGATCACCACTGGAGCCAAAAGTCAAGAGTCAGGTGCTTAACCAACTATGCCACCCAGGAGCATCTCAATGGATGCTTTTAAAAGAATTTAGTAGAAGGAGGATGTCTTTCAGAAAGACATTTCATTCATTATTTTTGTTGTTCATTCCAAAATACTTGACTATCCAGGATGCATCAGACACTAGGAATAATAGCAGGGCACTGGGAAGTGTGGTTGCTGGAGCTCACCGTCCACAGGGCGTGCAAGGGAGCAGTGGCCACAAAGCAGTGGTTCTTATGGATCAGCAGAATCCGAATCGCCCAGGTTTGTTCAACCACAGATCGCTGGGTCCCCATCTAAGGGCTACTGATTCCACAGGTGTGTGTGGGGGGCCAGAGAGTATGCATTCTAACCAGTCCCTGGTGATGCCACTGCCCAAGGAGGTACACTCTGAGATCCATGGCCATGCAGCATGCTGGCACGAGGTCGTGACCAGTTGCAATGGAAGTTGGCCTAAAGAGCTGGTAGGATTTAGCTACATGAAAGGGGGAGGGACCCTGGTGGGGAGGAGGGTTCCAGACACAGGCTTAGAACCCAGAGCCAACGTGGCACATAAAACAGGTACATTTTTCATATTTTTTAACAAAAAGCTATTACCAAAACTTGTGGACATTATGCCAGTGTTATTCATAGATGGACTTTCAGCTCAGCAAGCTGTGTTTAGTGCATATGAAACCACACACAGAATATTAGGAAGGAACCTTTCTTATAATATTGATCACAGTTTAGTTTGTGTATTTATTTGCATGGCTTTCCAGCTGGGCTGAGCACAGTAGGTGGGTTTGGTTCCTTATATCCCAGCCCCTCGTCCGACGCCTGGCGTTGGGGAGGGTTTACATTCAGGCTGCAACTTGAAAACACTAACTCAATCATGATTTCCCAAAAATCCTTCAACACACACTTCTTCTCATTACCACTTTCCCATTTTTGTGGTAATCTTGTCTGCAGACTAAGTTATAAAGTGAAGAGCTTAGCTGTATTGAGGGAGATGTTAGGTATACTGACTTTTAGACACAAAGCATTAGAAGTGACTTCAGTGATTGTCTTGTCAAGAGTCCTCCATGTGACAGCGGACAAGCAGGCTCACCTGGTTCAGTGATTCGACTCTGAGCCTATGACTAGGAAAGGGTCACAGGGAAAGGGAGTCTCTGGGATACAAAGGTCAAAGGGAAAGGGAGTCCCTGGGATACAAAGCCGGGGCTTCTGGAGCACAATCAATGTTCTTATTTCTGTTTTTCAACTGGGTCATGTCAGGTGAGACAATCACCTGTGATTAACTTGATAAGATATATTAATTACCCCTCGCATCTAACTTCTAAAACCATTCTGCAGTTTCTAAGCTAGGGTCGGATCTGCTTTATAAGCAGGCATCCTTGTTCCCCTCCCTGGGAAGGCTCCTGACCAGTCCGCTGTGGTCTGTGCCAGAGAAAGGAGAGGAGAGGAGAAGCCCATCGTCCCCAGCAGAGAAAAATCACAGCCTCCGTTCTCTGAAATGTCTCTTACTGGGAGCATTTGCAGGATGGGGGATTCAGTATTCTGTTCCTACCCTGGACTCAATCTTCATCCACGGCATTTTTGTTAGACTGTGGAGTGTCTGATGGCTCCCTTAAATTGTTCTCGATTCGGAATACTTGATAACAGCCTCCCCATTCCCCAAAAGGTTAATTTTGTAATATTTTGGTTGGGAAGCATTCTTTTAAATGATTGCAGTTAAGGGCGTCTCAGACTGTCAGGATAATAATAACACTCTGTCCCCATCAAGAGCTTTTCCTCGCCAGGGACCACGGTGCTTTCCAACGCGCCCCGCAGGACCTTCGCAGCCTCCCGCTGTCCTGGAAACTTAGCTTATGTGTCTGAAAGGAAAGCCTTTACCCAGAACCTGACCACATTCTGTTTCTTCAGTTTCTTAATCTCCAAGTGAAGCATTTCTATTAAATCTATCATGGCATTTTTGCATGTGAATATTAAAATCTGGTACTTTTGAATATTGGGAAGGTTGTTTTTAACATCCAATCATACGCTCTGCTTTTAAAATGCAATCATCGTCCCATTTCCTGTCCCATCTTTGATTATCTTGTTCTTCCAAGCATTATGTGAATTTCTGAGAATGCACTTACTTGAGACAAATCTTATAAAAACACTTTATCAGTGTGTTGTAAAACAATATGGTCTCAAACGGTGGAAAGGGTCTCGGGAGAACAAAGTCCGTTTCCAGCTCTTCGCTTCATTAAACAGTCTGAAGGGCCCATCTAAAGGGCAAAGCCTTGAATGGTTAGGTTATCACAACGAAAACCTCAGCCCCGAGGAGCCTACTTCAGCCAAGAGACCCCTTGGTGCCTGTGTGTAGATGATAAAAAAGAACAAAGCCCCAGCCCATTCACAGAGGAAGCATTCACCCAGCCAGGCTTCACTGGGAAAGCGGAGTTTAGAATGTGCTTAAAGCACAACAGAATCAAGGAAATGATTGACTCCAGTGTTATTCCAAACTTAGAAAAAAAAAATCACTTCCAACCAGGGTACTCCGGTTTTGAGAGGAGGTACGTCAAGGTAATTGGTAGGCACCTATGGTGCGGTTGTGAGGGTGACCCGCCCCATCCTGATTCCAGGTACGGGTACGGGTAACAGTGTGGGCCTTTGGAGAGCAGCCTGAGTTGGGTGCTTGCCTGTATTCCTGTTACTAATAAAATAAATGGTAAGGTGACCAAAGGACAGACTTATATGCATTAGTAATAAATCCTGCTCAGAAAATACATTTCGAGAAGTATTATAAGCTTTTAGAATTCTACTGATCTAAGCACGCAGTTAAGAGGTAAGTGACTTACAGGGCTCACCTGCGCCGGTGGGCATTTCACTAGTTCTTTGCCCAGTTGACATACATCATAAAACCTTTGATCTTCCCTAGGGAAGATAGAAAGGAAATAAATTACAAATATTTACATAGTGTCTAAGGTTCCGGGCAGAATGGCTGTAAAATAGAGACCTACTTAATAAGTAGCAAAATACTAGGAATTTTTTGAATAGAAGGCTTGATACCCATGTCAGCATTGTCCAGTGTCTACAACAAAGAAAACTGATTCTGGACAAGTGGTTTAAATATGTAAATAATGAGCTTCTTACTCCTGGGGAAGTTGCCCTATTCTTAATATTTATTGTCAAGTCAATTAGTAATTACAAGCCTTTTAATAATTTTTAAGAATTTTTGCTTTTATTTATATGATAATCAGAGTAAGACTGTCAGAGTTTCACCGATGGATTCTTCTGATTACTATGAGTCTTGGAAGTTTGGACAGGAAAGAGTTAATTCATTCCTAGGGACTTAGTTCTTTCTCAATTATACTTGCTTTCTGGGTACAGAATATCGCATTTGAGGGTGAAAAAGAGATTTGTATAAATCTTTAAAAAATAAAACTTCTTTATTTTTTTGTGGTGAGAAAAAGTATTACAAAATAGGTGATACATAAATTGCAATACAATAAACACACACACACACACACACACACACACACACACACACACACACAATCATCCTGTAAAAGCATTCTGCTTGGTGCTCAAACT
Organism: Enhydra lutris kenyoni; assembly: GCF_002288905.1. Taxonomy (NCBI): domain Eukaryota; kingdom Metazoa; phylum Chordata; class Mammalia; order Carnivora; family Mustelidae; genus Enhydra; species Enhydra lutris. Next base: position 58,422,521 of record NW_019154099.1, read on the forward strand.
TCAGTCCACCCACCCCACACACTCAATTCTCCTCCTTTTTCTTAAAGCCCTCCTGATCCCTTTATATTGTTCCCACTTCAGACGCTCTATAGAGCTGGGAGTAAATTGAACTGAAATGGAATTCTTAGTAGGCATAATTTTCTCCACCTTCATAAAGAGGACTTCTAGGCCAGAATCTGATGAGCTGATCTTTTGCTCCTGCAACAGTTAGATAAGCTTAGAACTGATTCACTCATTGCTGCAAGGGGCAGAGCCTGAGAAAATCAACCCTTAGCCTGTATCAAATGCCCTTCACCCCTGTTTATATACATTTCTGTTTTCTTCAAGTCAAAAGCCAATTTATAGAGAACAATTGTTTTCAGTGTCCTATGTTGGAATCATCATTAGGAAGTTCTGTCTGTGATACTTGATTAAAGTCCTGCCATCAGCCCAAACGTCTGTCTTGGTTTTCTTGCTCACATTTCCTGCACCTTTATGTAATCTTTATTGACTCAGAGGATCTGTGTGATGCTCATGAAAGTGGGGACACAGCCTCTGGGGTCATCTCATTCAGTAGGTTAGCCATGCAGCCACCGGCCGTCCTGACCTCCTGGCATTCTGCTGTGAGTGTATCTAGCCCCCTGGGAGCTCAGAAATCGAGCTGAGCTGGGGCTCTTCCATGCTATGTCTGATTCTTCCAGCATCTTCTATGTGGCTCACCTTCCTAGTATCATCCATTCTGCGCAGAATGGGTTGGGAAAACGTAGAAATGATGTTGAAAACCTGAGCTCAAATATAATGAGGTCATGATGAGGCTATTTACAGGCACAGGGCCTGGCACAGAGCTAGAGACAAATGAATGCTCCCTGAATGGAACCAGCTAGCTACACTGCCGTTTCGCAGCTACATTTGGCTTTCAACTTCATGAATCTATAGGGTAAGGATCTATGATTTGACCCCTTTGTTTCTTCATCAGAGTGCTATCATGAAATTAATGAAACAAAAGATAAGCTTTAGTTTACTATACCCAATAATGTAAAAAAGGTTAATCAATCAGTCAATCAATCCTGGCTCGTAGAGAATAATTTTCGACTTATCTCAATACAGATTCCCAAGCAAACTAAATCTGAAGGGAAGAAAGGTAGAGAATATCAATCAGATTATTTTATACACTTACATTCTTTTCTTCCCATTGGGCTCAGTACCTGATTATCATTAGTTCCAATCTATTTTTCTTAAACCCAAAGGCAAGTGGAATACGACTTATTTCATAGTTTCATTGCAATACATTTAATTTTTTTATTTCATCAACAAAATGGCAATAAAATTGACATGAAATTTATGTAGTCAGGCAAAGAAGGTGTCTGAGATGTTTGATAGTTTTGTGTCAGCAGAATGAAATATGATGTTTGACAAAATCCTCCTTATGATATATGACACTTAGATTTGCTGTCACACATTTCATCATCACTAAAACGTGATTTATATTGTATTCTCCATCACTGAAATAAAACCCTGAGCAAATTGCCTTCGCTGTATGTCTAAGTCTTTCACCTTATTAATGGCCTTTTATGGCTGAGAAGAGTGACTGCTAACGACCACTCTATGCAGATTACAATATAGTGATAAATAATTATCTTCTAAGGTTATGTACATAGTGATTTCCTCCCCACTGGAAGTCACATGAGGATAGTCGTGAGTACACACAGACAGGATGTCCAGTGCTTACGTGTAGACAATTGGATGATTCTGATCAAATGAAATACCACAAAGTCTGCAAAGCCTTTCACTGCCTGCTCCAGACTACCTTTGAGTGTCAAAGAAAAAAAATCTTTCTTCCCCGTCTCCGTGGGGCCATCTCTATGCTGTTTCCAAAATTTCTTTGCCCAGCCACATTTCTTGCTCTTTCCAAAATATTTTTGTTGTTATCCTAGCTGCCCCTGTGCCTGGGAGACTTTTCCTGAGTTCCTCATGCGTAATGAAATTCTGCTTAACTCCAGTGAAACATTCTTCTTCTTGGAAGCCCTCCTTCACCTTATGCCCAGCACACAAAATTGAGCACTTCTTCTTGTGAATTTCTGCATTGATATCTCTATCTATGTATCATCTGCCTATCTATCTATCTATCTATCTATCTATGTATCTATCAGCACATTTAGTAATGTCATTTATGTGCATTATTCCTCAATGCATGTATACGGTCTCAAATAGTGGAAAGGTCAAGTTTGTAGTCAAGTTTGTAGTTGTATCACCTCACAAAGTGTCTGGCATAAGGCATTGGGCAGGTATTTGGATGACTGAATGAATGGAATGGAATGGAAGAATTGGAAAAATATTTTAAAGAAGGAGCTAGTAGTATTCGCATTTATTTCTAAGATTGGTGCTGGGTTTTTGTACCCTTAAATATGCTGTTTGATTACTTCTGGCCAACTAGGACTGCTGTCGCTATGAGCCAGGGAGAGTGCTCTTCTGTGATTTCTTGCTTGTTCTCTGAGCTCCCAATAAGAGTGGAAGTTCCTTGAGGTTAGAATCTTTGACTTAGGCTTCCCTGTATCCCTGGCCTACATTGTATGTGGCATGGAGCAGGAGGTCTATAAAAATTTGCTGAATGAATGAACACTTAGCCCTGGTTCACTGGTGATTCATTGTGTACTTCTAAAACTCCCTTTATCTATGTAAGTATTTCAAACATTTCAGTTATGTTAGGAAAATGGATATTTTCCTGCTCTCGGAGACCCTCCAGATCAGTTTTTCAGGATGTTGCCTGAAACCATCCTGGTGGTCTTTCTCCAGTAGGGCGTAACACAAGTCTCACCATACAGATCTTCCTCAACCTATAGTGGGATTACTTCCTGAAAAACCTATTGTAGGGGTCCCTGGGTGGCTCAGTCTGTTAAGTGTCTGACTCTTGATTTCAGCTCAGGTCATGATCTCAGGGTTGTGAGATCCAGTCCTGCGCTGGGTTCCATACTGGGCATGGAGCCTCCTTAAGATTCTCTCTTTCTCTCCTTCTGTCCTTCCCCCCTAAAAAAATTGTTGTAAATTGAAAATATCATACTTCAAAAATGCATTTAATACACCTAACCTACCAGACACCAAAGCTTAGCCTAGCCTGCCTTGAAGTTGCTCAGAACACATATATTAGCCTACAGTTGGGCAAAATCATTGAGCACAGAGCCTATTTGATAAGAAGATGCAGAATATCTCATGCAGTGTATGGAATACAGTACTGAAAGTGATGCATGGGTGCACAATTGTTGTCCGCATATCAGCTGTTGACCTTCATGACTACATGCTGGCTGAGAGACATGCGTCCGCTTCCCAGGATCAGGACAGAGGACCGAACTGCGTATTGCTGGCCTGGGACAAGATCCAAATTCCAAATTTGAAGTTCAGTTTCTCCTGAATCATCGTAAAGTCTTTTCGCATCATTGTAAAGTCTCGTCAAACCATCCTAAGTCAGAGATCATCTGTATACCCAATAGGTAAAAATGTTGAGTCAGCTCAAATTTACTTGAAATACAAATCAAATCATTTTTAGCAATTGCTAACACTCCCAGTAGACTTTCGGGTATTTGGGGTACAAGAAAACTAAAGCCATATTCTTTGCCAGCAACCCTTGCAGGAAATGCTATTTATGTACCCTCTTAAAAATGTGGATTGCTTTAGGAGTTTATACTATTAAAAAAACATAAAATTAGAAAAATCTGGAAATACTTGGAAAATGGTATTATTCTGATGTTCTACCTAAACCTAAAAATTTCAATTGATGACCTATTTGCCACATGTCAGAAAATAGTTCTAAAGAGTTCATTTAAAATATCCAGGATATTTTATGTACTTGACCATATATTTGAGTGTCATATAGACAAGGCTAAATTCTAATTTTAGGTTCACCAACTTCAGAAATATTTTAATTCCTCTTTCACATCTGAGGGATAGTACCATGGATGTTTACTGAGTGACATGAGTACACTAAAAATAACAAATTCAATGTCTTACTTTGTTAGAAGGTATAATCAACTTGGATTTCCTTTATAATATTCACAGTAATCTAAATTTTGGACAGAGGAAAAATGTGAAAGTTTCAGAGATAAAAGTTAACTTTAAAAGTACACACCAGGAGAACCTGGGTGGCTCAGTGGGTTAAAGCCTCTGCTTTCGGCTCAGGTCATGATCTCAGGGTCCTGGGATTGGGCCCTGCATCGGGCTCTCTGCTCAGCAGGGAGCCTGTTTCCCCCTCTCTCTCTGCCTGCCTCTCTGCCTACTTGTGATCTCTCTCTCTCTGTGTCAAATAAATAAATAAAATCTTTAAAAAAAAATAAAAGTACACACCAAAATTAACTACTTAGGAGACACCATGTGATAATTGTTATCCAAAGACTAAGTCTCAGTTCGTCTTGGTTAAGTCCCACCCAGCTACAGATGCTCTTCAGCTGGTGGATCCATTCTTCGCTGGGTGGGGTCTAAAGTTAGTCTCAGTTCATGCTTATCCTTCCTGGAGTCCATGCAGAGCCTCTCTTCACTCCCTGTGCATCAAATTATAATCTTGCCCCACTACTCCCCTGTGTTTGTTTAGTCTGGGGCTGAGTGTCTGTCTTGGTTTCCTGTCTTGTACCATTATTCCCTTCTGAGAATGGAATTCTGCCCTGGATTCCAGCTGACTTGGTTTGGCTGGCCAGCCCTCTCCTCGGGGACTGGATTGGTGCCCATCTCCCCAGCCACTCACTGCTTCAAATCTCAAGGTTGTGTCTGCAGGAAAGATCCTGGAGAGGACTGACTGTGTCTTGTTCGTCACTGTCTTCTCCATACCTCGCATTCATCTACTACCAAAGAGATGACAATCACCTGGTCAGCGAATGAAAGGATGCATTCGGTCCTTTTTCCTCCATTGTAAACTCTTTGCCTTTACAGTCAGCTTTCTTGAAGGTTCATCCTCACTAGCCCCCTCCGCCTCTCTGTTGCAAAGGTACCAAGTCTCCTAGAAGTCTGTCTTATGCTTAAGATTCCTCTTAGGTGTCCATCTGCAAGGTCAGGCTTCTCATACATAGGGAGAAACGCAGATTGAAATTTATTTTGTGCCATAACTTAGGAAATTGTGGTTTGGACGACTGGTCACCCACATTGTATCTTGGTTCTCCAGCCGTGTCCCCACCTCTGCTTGGCTTATTCATATTTTCCAACCATCCCAGCCTCTCACTCTTGGGATGACAGATAATTATTCTAGGAACTGAATCTGCCTCAAGTGAGGCTGAAGATGCAAACCAGAGTCTTGCTAATGGTTTTCAGGCTTTACAGGGGTCTCTGGAGAAGTAAATATTTCTCTTATGCAAGGAGAAACATTAGAGATGAGACCAGGTAGAAAAAAAAGTTGAGACCTTTCATGATAATTAATTAACCTTTGCAGGATCAATTTCTTCATCTTAAATATAGGTATTATAAAGTTCATCTTAAAAGTTTGGGGATTGATATTTAGTAAAGTACTAAACAAAATCACTGTAAAGTGTTATTTAAATTAGGCTAATAACATCAGAAGTGTGCCAGGCCTTTATATGATGTTTATAAAATACATTAATTTCATTACAAATTATAGTTGACCCTTGAACAATGTGGGGGTTGCTGTTGTCCAACTCTCATGCAGTCTAAAACCCGTATATAATTTTTGACTCCCCAAACACTTAACTACTAGTAGTCTGCTATTAACTGGAAGCCTTACCAATAATATAAACAGTGGATTAACACTTGTGATGGTTTATGTTATATCTGTTTTATACTATCATACAATAAAGTAAGCTAGAGAAAAGAAGGTGTTATTAAGAAAATCATTTAAAAGAGAAAATACATTTATAGTATGAACTATAAAAAGTCCATATGTAAGTGGACCCACACAGTTCAAACCTGTATTGTATGAATCAACTATATGTTAAATATGGAATCCAAAATATTCTTATTAAAAAAAATCTCTGAAACTTTGGTCTGTAGGATGATACGATCTTAAAGCAATTGAAATAATGTTAGACATTAATTTTCTGAGACTTTAAAACTTTAATTCATGTACTTGACAATTAGGAAAAATGAATTCACAATGGCTTTACATTCATATTGACTTAATCATAGGGTAGAATCCTTTCTTCTTATCTGTTATTCATCTTGAAATAAAAGTCTTTCTTCTTCAAAAGATAGTAAAGAAAATTATTTAACATTTAAAAAAAATTCTTTCTGTCTTCTTCTTTAGCATAAAAGCACATAGAGTGAAAAATAAAAAACCAACAACCACCCAACATTGTACTGGATCCCAACTAGTTGAGCAGACGTGCAAGCAAGCTCTGGTTCTTGCTGGTATGTTCTCTCACGTGAAGAACATGTGACTATCTCATGGCTTCAACTTGACCCTTTAGGTTGTCACACGGACCAGAACTTGTGGTTGATTTAGGCCAGGATATAACTGGGTGTTGACCACCATACCTTTTAAAACTGAGATCCTCATTCCAAAAGGATTGGGAGGTGAGAGGAGAGGGAGACAAATGTGGAGAGTGGGATAGGATGGTGTGTGTGTATCTGCCTTATTTCCACTTGCATCACAATCCTGAAGGGGGATAATAATTTCCTCATTTTAAAGACAACAGAACTGAATCTCAGAGAGATTTAATTAACTACAACAAGGTAAAGTTACAAGTCAGTAGCTAAGGAGAATCTGAGCAGAGGGTTGAACCCAGACCTGTCTGTTCCTCCATCAAATGCTCTGTCTATAGTGTTGTGCTCCTAACCATGACTTACCCTCACAATGTAGCCTAAACCCCTGAAGTTCCCACTCACACTTCTCCACTGAGACAACCTCTCCAAGGACATCAGCGCCCTTCATGCTCCAAGTGGATGAGTCTCCTATCAGTTCGTGTTCTCTGGGACTGCTGAGGAGCAAAGCATCCTAATGGCCTGACTGCTGCTTCTTCACATTCTTCCATCTTCAGTTCCTCGGGAAATATTTTCTCCTCCATTATCCTCTTGTTTCTTGGGTCTCACCTTTTGTGACTTCCACATTCTTCTGTTCTCTAAAGTGGGTGTGTTCTTGGACTTCACACTAAAATTTGTTATTTCTTTCTAATTTCTCCCAAGACAAGTCAAACTCATAGAACCTGTCATCAAGTTTCTGTAGATAACTCCAGAATCTCACCCTGTGATTTAACCACTTCAGTTTATCTCTGCCGGATGCCCTGTTCCGGTGTCTGCCGCCTGTTTCGATGAGTTCATACAACATTTATTTTTAATGTTTAGAATTTCAATTTCATCACATGTAATGTAAACTTTTCATTCTGCTGCAGACTCCACCATTCCTTATGACTTACATTGAGTGGATTCATACATGTGTGATACCTGGTAGACACTGTAAGTATTTAAATCTGTGATTTCTCAAAAATCAACTTTTCAAATGTCAACTCATCTAGCATAGGGGTCAGCAAATTACCATCCATGGGCCAAATCTGGCCTACTGTCTGTTTTTATAAATAAAGTTTTATTGGAACACAGCCATGACCATTTGTTTACATGTTATCTACAGCTACCATTGTGCTGTAACAGTAGAATTAAGCAATGTTGACAGAGACACTTTGGCCACAGAAACTTTTCACTATCTGACCTCTCACAGAAAACTTTGTCATCCCTATTTCAAATTGCTTAATTTTGAGTGATAGCCCTATCATTCTTGCTATAACTCAGTTAAAAACTCTATGTCATTATGACTTTTACCTTTCACCTCTTCCATTTTTAGTTACAAAATCATTCTGTAAATGTCCTTCATTTTAAAGTCTCTCACTTTCTATTCTGTTTTCTTATCCTCACTGCACTCATCCACACCATAATTATAAAGGTCCTTTAGTTAATTTCCCTACTGTTACATTTTTGCCCACTTGCTCAACACATGAGGTACTCCTTATTGATTTTTCTAACTCCATAAAATTGTCTTTCCTTCAGAATTCTAGAGTCCCTCAGAGTCACCTTATTACATAGTGCATCATCACAAAAATCATTATTGATCCCGTCTACACACGCCTTAATTTCTAAAACATTAATTAAATAAGGTCAGTGGGGGATAAATAACTTGTCCAAAATGATACATCCTGGCCAAGAGAGAGCTGAGATTATAATCCAATTCTCTTGGCTGTCAATGGAAATTTCCTTTTACTGCTTAACCGGGTATACACCCCTGTCTGACATCAGGGAAGTCTCTGAAGATTTGTTATTACATCCCAAGTGAAACCTATAGGTTTCCACTTCCCACCTTTGCATGTTAATCTTAGTCCTTGTCCCTACGTACTACGTCCCTCTGTCGACTTCGTATTCATTGTTAGGCCCCCTCAGAACACTTGCCTCTGTGAGTCTACTGCAAATTTCCTACTTTCTCATAGTTCCTACTTCCCCTGTTGTGAAATTTCTTGTTTGTAGCAATACTATAAACATAACTGACTTGTTATTTATGTTCTGCCAAATGTAAGTCTTTGTAACCAGATTATGAACTTATTTCTTCATGGAGTCCCCCGTGGGGTGGAAGGAGTCATGGGACACACTGAAACCTGAAACACACTGAACCCTGGAAGCCCAGCCTGGAAGGGCTATGTGTGGGGAAGAGCAAAGCTGACCACCCTTGAGAAGGGTGACCAGAAGACCTTCCCAGTTTCCTTCTGGCCAGTGTTTCTGTGCACACAGTTACCATCTTGGTTGAGAGGCACATTGACAGACACGCATGTTGCAGAATGTTGGGGTCAGGTGGGATGCAGGAGGACCCCCCGGGCACCTGGCCTCAGGATGCAGTTTGAAGTCAAGCATAGAAGCTAGAGCTGATAAGACACAGGTATGACGACAGGATGCTAGCTCCGGGGGCTTAGAGTCATGTTAAGACCTTAATCCCAACAGGGGAAAAGAGAGTTTAACTGAAAATAGTTACAAAGGCTGGTCCAGTGTGCTGGGGGAGGAGAGTGCTGTGACTGTATGAGCATGGGGGTTCCTCATGCTCATGGGACAGTGACACCCATGGTCAGAGAAGACTGACACACAAGCTTCATGGTCACTTTGGGCTTGTGGATCAGTGGGACTGAATGCTTTTGCTGAAGCTGAGAGTGTTCCCTGTTGAAAGACTCTGGGAGACTCGGGGACAGTGTCCTTCTATGATGGCTCTTTTGATCCCAGGCACTTAGCCTTGTGCTTGACTCCTATCAGCCTCTCAACACATTTGCTGCTGCTACTGAAGAGAATTGCAAGTCGTCTTGGGTTTACTTACTGCCTTACAGGAGGAGAGCAGTGCATAGAGGGGAGGGGACAGAGGCAGAACAAGGGAGGGGGATGGGCAGACAGAGACAGAGAGGGGACACTGGAGGACAGAGATGGAGCGAAAAAGGACAAATACAGACAGGAGACGAAATGTCCATGCTCTGAAACTGTCTGCATTGGGTTAAGCAGTGGGCAGCAGAGACCAGCTTTTCATTATTCTGAAGTAAAGTGCCAACATTTTACCAGTGAAAACGAAATGAAGACAGAGAAGAAAGGATGCAGAAGGCAGTGAAGGACGCCTGAGGCCAGAGCTCCCACTTGGTCGCCTCTAGCATAGACCCAGCCATGCGTGGGGGATGCCTGGGAACATGATCATTAACCAGTGGAAAGAGAAAACAGCGTTTCGGAGAGGGAAAGGGGATCTGCAGGAGGAGGTCGTGGGTGGGAACTGACCACCATTTGAGGAAATACAGGGGAGAAGTGTTTGCTCCGCGTGCCCACCCCGTCTCGTTCCCAGGCCCTTAAAGACAGAGCGAGGATGCCGTCGGTAGAAAGTGTGACCACCTCAGCCATCCGACGTCTTCTATTTAAACAGGCAAATGGCATCACCAAGAGCCTCCATGTCCTGACCATGGCCACCCACCAGCACCAGGTGGAGCCAAGAACATGTCTCATCTGCTGCTGGCTCCTACCCACCTGTGACTTAGCTCTCTTCGCTGTGAGAGAAGCCAGTGGAACATACGGTCTGACAGGAAAGCCATATCCTCCACCTGAAGAAATGGGTAGCTTCGTGATGTCTCTGCTTAGCCAAATAATGGATTGACATGGAAGGGGAGGGAGGAAAAGTCCTGCTTGGTTTAAAATGCTATTTTAAGGCTCTTTTAAGGTCTTTTAATATTTAAAGTCCACTGACATTTTCTGAGCAAAATGGAGCCCAAATTCAGCCCCCATGGAGTCTCCTGCCAGCCCTCCCACCCTGAAACCTGAGTCCACATAAAGCTCACAGGAGTGTTTATTTGAACTATATTCTTTTATAACAAACTGGGATTTATTCCTACACCCAGCTGATTGAATGCTTTAATTTACAAACGGGTTTCCCAAAGCTGGGCAAAGCCACCAGATGCAAAGAGAGTGGCCGCATGGCCGTGCCCTGCCTGTTTAATGCAGACAATATTGTAAACAGCCCTCTGGGGGCAGCTTTCAGAAGTGCATTTAATTGCATTTTCCACTTCTCGTGGCAGCAAGGGATTAAAGCCGAGATGGAACGTAATGGAACCTGCTCCGTCCCGCCACCTTAGAGCAGAAGGAGGAGAGGAATGCACAATGGGGAGCTTGTCAGGAAGAAATGCCATCACCCTTATCCGAGTAAGTTCGTGAACAAGCAGGAGCAAACCCTTCAGTTTGCATTTAACGTTTTCCGGTGGTCAGTTTGCTGCGACAAACACCCAGAGGTAATTCACATTTATTCAAAATACTAACTCTCATAACAGCGTCTTGGTTTCAGAAATAGATTCTCATATGTATCTTATATACAGCACTATTTAAATTATTTACGCCATCCTGGTTATAATAGATAACGGGAAATATGGCCTAGAGCAGCCGTTGGGGCCTCTTTGCTTCCCTCTGCAGTTACCGGGACTGGAGTAATGTCCTGCGGATTGAGAAGAAAACTGCTGCAGGTGAACGGAGGTGAGTTGGGATTTTGCTGGCAACCCTGGCCTGGGACCACCCCCACCCTCGCCCCCAGGGCTGCAGTCAGGTCGTGCCCAGGGATTCTGCCTGTGCAGTTGTTGGAGCAGGCTGGGTGGTGCTATTTTTATTCTCATACTTAATCTCGGAGAGTCTGGACACCACCCGCAGATTAGACCTTAGGCAGCTTCTTCCGAAATGGGGTTAGCTCTTAACCGTCTGTGTCAGAATCGCTCGGATGATTGTTAGAAGTAACACGGTCGGGTCTCCAACCATGTCAGTCGAAATCTGAATTCGTCCCCAGGTGCTTGTTGCGAGAGCTGGTGTTCTACAGGAATATTAAAGGTCCTTTCTGGTCAATTCATAGGTTTTTATTGGGCCGGTTAGAAATTGTTTCAACGAGAACTGGCAAGTGTTCCCAAAGTAGCATAAACTAATGTTTGTGACTTAAATTGGAAGAGCATCAGAACTTTCATGATTTTGTCACAAGCATCAGTTCTTGCCAAATAGCAGACACTTCAGATCTGTCTTCAAAACACATACCGTCTCCCTCTCTAAAACCAAACCAGCGACCAAGATGCGGAGGGGAAGCTCGTGGCTGAGACAACCACCAGCCGCCAGCTGCTCAGTCCCGTGCAGGATGATTTGTCCCTCCCGCCATTGTGCAGAGACGGAGGCTCCTTCCATGTGGTGGCTACTGTGCCCTGTGGCTTAGAGTCTGCGTCTGCATGGGATGCTCTGCTTCCGGCTGGCAGATGAGGGAGAAGGGGCAGATGGAGCTTGTAGGGGCCAAGCCCAGACACGGTGAATATCACTTAAACTCACATTCCACTGGCCAGAAATTAGTCACAGGAGCCCACTTCACTCAAAGAAGGCTCGGAAATGGTTCTGGCTGTGTACCCACCTGGAGAAAGTCCTGGTGCTTGATGAACCCGTAGCCAACTTTGCCGTGTGGAGGACACATTCAGTGTCCATTCCATGAAGTGAGAACCTCTCCAGTCTGTTCCCTGCCTGTCCCCAGACACTGCTCCCAAGGCTCATTGTTCCTCTCCATTTCTACATGGCCCAATAACAGCTTCCTCAGAAACTTAATTTGATCACTCAGTGACGTAACACCTGCGAGGTACCCATTCGCTATCTCTTAGTCTCACATCTTCAAACCTGTACACTGGAGATAACAGTACTGCCCACTTTGTGGAACGAGGAGCCACCGGAGTGTCTGGCAAATAATGGACAATAAATTTTAGTTAACATAAATCCTGACTCCATGGCGTGTGGCTGAGAGTGTATGAGGGAGTGTGTGAGACAGCAGAGGCTGGTGAAAGTGGCGTGATTCAGCAGCGCCATTCTGTTCCGAGGAAGCCCCGCGAAGTAACCTATGGGTAGTAGCAGTACGTGAAACAGCTTCCCGGAAAACCTAGGGGTGTGCAGAGGTATGCAAGCAAATGACATTTTAATTTTATTGTCAAGACTGGAAATGCTCCCAGCAAGACCATCTATGCTACTGATTTATTATTTATTTATTTATTTTAAATAGAGGGATGTTCCATTCATTTTCTTATATTGCAAAATTTAACTCCCAGTTAAGAATGAACGGATTTGGACCCTTACATTTTGAAGTGGGGGGTGGGAATGGATGGCGGGGAATCTTCCAGAATATGCATGAGTCAGCCGTAGACAAGAAAACACCCAATCAGTTCTCTGGGGAACTGTAGTCCTGATTCATCATCTGGAGCTAAAGTGTAAACGCTGGTTAATATTGCCTTGAGAAGATCAGAAAAAATAAGTAGCATAGTTGCCCAACAGAGTAATGCCCCTTAGTATCCGTCATTTGTTAATACTTCAAAGTATATTTGAATTTGCTTAAGCATGGTTAATAAGAAAACTGTCTTCTCGCTCTTTACAAATTAAGCATTAACCAGGCGTTTCTCATAACAACATGCCGGCTGAGCCACAGATGCTCCTTCATCCCAACAGAGGCTGTTTTCTCGATCCTACGCACGTGTGACCCCAGCCATCTGAGATGGTTAAGCTCAGGTAACACCTTGCCCTTCTACCTTGCCCCATCCCGCACCAGGGATGGTCTGCAATGCTGGGGGAAGAAAATTCATGTGAATAGATAGGGTACGTGGTCTTCTAAAATGTCATGTTGACAAATGTGTCTCTGGGCACTGATGGACAAAAAGAAGGCACTCGGAGGACAAAGCCTGTGCAGGGGGTTAAGTGGGGGCAGAAGACAGGTGAGAGTGTAGCTCAGGCTGTGCCCCAACAAGAGGCAGGTGCAATGGACAAAGTCTGGCTTTTCCTGCTCACCGTGAAGGCTTGGATATCCTCAGGACGTCGTTGTGCACATTTCTGGGGAAGCACATTTGGGAAGGGGCAGAGGGATTTTGACAGCAAATTTTGACAGTGTGACCACTCAGCATAGTCACCTGAGAAAGTGGAACAAAGACGCACTTATTGTACACTTTCCTTTTCTTTTTTTTTTTAAAGATTTTATTTATTTATTTGACAGACAGATCACAAGCAGGCAGAGAGGCAGGCAGAGAGAGAGGAGGAAGCAGGCTCCCCGCTGAGCAGAGAGCCCGATGTGGGGCTCGATCCCAGGACTCTGGGACCATGACCTGAGCCGAAGGCAGAGGCTTTAACCCACTGAGCCACCCAGCGCCCCATATACTTTCCTTTGTTAGAGATTGTACCTGCTTGTGAGATTCAGATCTATGGGCCAATTCAAGTGGAAAGGGAAGGGAAACTCATTGAGTATTTCCTCAAGCATCGGCTCTAGAATGACACCAAAGCAGAATCTGGGGTGTGATAAAGGCACTAGGGCTCATGGAGGGGGGAACTCGCCCTTAGAGTATTATGGATTTGTCAGCGGACTTCAAGATGTCCTGCTGGAGCGTCAGTAGCCACGCTAGTCTTCAATCACAGATTCATTTCTTACAGAAACCTTCTTTCATTCGCTGGACCTAATGGGTACAAAGCTCTGTTTGAAATCTGCACTAAAATCTGCTTCCTTGTCGTTTCCATCCATTGTTCCTGGTTCTGCTAAATTTGACTTGAATCTGGGTGTCTTGGTGCCCAAATGGATGATGGTGCCCCAGATAGTTGCTTACTTGAGAATTTTGCCTTGGGCTCCCCTGCTCTTCAGGGTCACCGAGAATGTTATCCTTTCTGCATCAACGGGCTCCTCTTTGCTGATACATCTTATGTTCAAATTAGCCACATGCCATTTCCAAGACTCAGGAGAGCTGTGATCCCAATGCACACACGGCCACATTCACCCACGAGCCAGGTCAGAACCCATGCAAGTCTACTATTTTTAGTTTTCCTGAATACATGAAACTGTAAGAAAAGTATCCGGTTTACAAAAACAAAACAAAACAAAAACAAAAACAAACCTACATTTACTCTTTCGTTTGGTTTCATTTCACTCTAGTAAATTTAAGTCCTTGCTGAGAAATTCGGAGGATACAAAAACATAGTAATTTCATTTGATGTGATCTAAGCTTTAGAGATAACAAATCAAATATTTGGATTGAACTACAATGCCTAGAATTGGATCCATGAGGGATATTGGTAGCTACTCTTTGTCTCTCCAACGATATTCCATTGAAAGATGAAGAGTAAAACCAAGAAGAAACAAGCAGTTTCGGAGCATACAACACTAATTTTACATGTAATTAGAACTAACAATTTCTTTTCATTTATAGAACATACTCTGATGACCTTTGAGGTTGGTGGCAGAATAGGACATTAGCTTATAATTATGCTTTGATTTGCAATGAAAAATTGAAATGACGATTCCTGCTCCAGCTAAGAGCAGGCAGGATGTGAAAGTATGAAGCATGACTGCCCTCTCCTGGTTTTATCTGGCCTAACAGCTCCAAAAAGGATTTCAAAAAGTAACCAAATTTTTTAAAAATCATTTGCACACTAGAAACATTCTCCTTTATTTACACATAATCTATTTTAAAATTATTATTTCATGTGGCTGTCTAAAATTAAAAATGGGGCATAAATATTTTGAAATCTGGATATCAATTAATGAGCCAGAACATGTAGGAAAAATAATGATTGTTAATACCATGCACTGAGACGTTTTCAAAGAGCACTTAATACGTGTTTTCTCATTTAGTCTCACATTATCCTCAGGAGGAAGCAAATTATTACATGTTATTTGTTCAGCTTCTTAGGTCTGTTGTGGCAGCTCGTGACTGATTTTTCAAATGCAAGTTGTAGACCTCTAATTGCTTTTGTGATTCAGTTATGGTTTTCATTCTACAATAGCAGCAAAAGACAGTGCCCAAACATAAATGATGCACAAACGATGACGTCTCTTGGAATAACACTGATCTCCACCCAGAACCAAAGGGACAAATCCACATTTCCAAAGAAACATAACTCGTCTAGGAATTTCTACCATTTCACTTTGTCTTTAAAAAGAAACACTTAGATCAAAAGATGAGATAAGGCGTCATTTATATTTAATTATGATTTATAACCCACTTAAGCATTGACACCTGTTCCAAATCAACACTTACTTTTTTTTAAATTTTTGTATCCAGAAGAGAAAATTGCATTTATCCTTTGCTTAAGGACTTGAGAGATTATGGAATGATTGTTGTACTCTGGTTTATATCCATGGTTGCACAAAGGGAAACCCAGATGGGGAATATTTACTTTGGATTTGTGCAAGAAATTTCCAGGGTTATGTTTATGTTTGTTTTCTCTTCTGTCTCCTGGAAAAGTCCCATCTTTAGGGTCTGCAGCCATACTTGCAGAACATTTGGGTCGTTTCATTAATAAGGTTCACCCAGGTAATCCAGCGATCAAATCTTAAAGCTTTGTCCTAACTGTACTGCTAGATAAAAACCAATGGCCTCGTATATGTCTCATTTGATAAAGCCCCAGAGTGTTCTCATGTTAAAGGGTTTTACAGCAAGTTTGTTTTAGTACTTAAGGACTGAGTCCAGGGTGAAAATCAAAGCCGGTGGTCTTTTACTTCATGGTAGCCTATAGCAACTCACATTCTGTTACTGACACGCAGTGAGCTTCCCAAAGGAGGTTTTCATCCACTGACTCGGTAAACCCACAAATATGTAGTGAAAGCCCGTCATGAACCAGGCCTTCCATCGGCAGAATGGATACTGCGTGAGCCAAACAGGTGTGGCTTTGCCTTCAAAGACCCTTGTTGCAAAGACAGTTACAAGGCAGACAAAAAGACAAACAAGGAGGGGGTGTGCTGTGGTGAGTGCTGTGAAGTGTGTAAGCCTGTCGATTCACAGACCTGTACCCCTGAGGCTAATAATACATTATATGTTAATAAAATAAAAACAATAATAATAAAACATATATAAAATAAAATAAAAATAAAAATAAAATTAATAATAAAAAATAATACATTATATATCAATAAAATTTTAAAAAAAAAGAAACTTTAAAAAAAGACAGACAAATTTAGCATTGGGATAAGCACCTGGAGGAGAAAAAAAGCGTGTGCTGGTGGGAGAGGAGCCCGGTATTCCTGGTGATCAGTGAAGGTGTCTGTGCATCTGTGGTAAGTTTCCTGTCACAACTCTGAGGCACTGATTATAGGACACATTGATATTATATGTTCCACTGGGGAAAATGTGGCTAATTAAACTATAACCCAAAGCTGTCCTTTAATTAGAATCTCTCTTTATACTTATCAGCAGATATTGTTCTAGACATATTTAGACATAGATTTTTCTAATCACATGTCACCTTTGAGTGAACATAAAAAAGAAACGTGTACAAAACAAATTGAAGTAATTCTGAAACTCGCACCTGTTCAGAGTTCAGACGGGAGTGGGTGGAGAGAACAGCAGGAAAACCTGGTATAGAAAGTGTATAGAAACCTGGCTGTCGGCAGAGCAGAGACATTGGGCCACAGTTGTAGAGGGACAGTTAGACAAGAACACGTGTGTGAGGGCGTGGATGTCCAGAATGCAGAGGCAAGAGCGGGAGGTAGCTAAGAAAGCTTCATCTCTGGGCGGGTGTAAGGGGGTGGGACCCTGGACGGTGTGTATGTTTCTTTGATGAGAGAAGTCTCACCCTTTTCTTTGGAAGGACAGAGAGAAGTAGGAGGTGACCCAAGTGGAGATTTAGATTTGAGATGAGATGGTCATAGGGTTTCAGCATGAAGTTTTCTGGTCTCTCAAAAAACACGAGATAAAGTCATCAGCTGAAAATGGGAATTTGTGGGAAGGAGGTTACAGGAGGTTTGAGAACTGAGAAAAGTTATCAAAAAATTTTGCATTATAGGGGCACCTGGGTGACTCAGTGGGTTAAAGCCTCTGCCTTCAGCTCAGGTCATGATCCCAGGGTCCTGGGATCGAGCCCTGCATCGGGCTCTCTGCTCAGCGGGGAGCCTGCTTCTCCCTCTCTCTCTCTCTGCCTGCCTCTCTGCCTACTGTGATCTCCGTCTGCCAAATAAATGAAAAAAAAATTTTTTTTGCATTATAATGAAGAAACCTGGCATTTTGTTGGACAATGTTGCAAGACCACTGGAGCCTAGGGCTCATATGATCAGTATACCTGTGTGCTGGAAAGACCCAGGAATATTTTCTATATGGGACAAGCCACAGATTGTGTACATTTCTATTTTTCCTGTGTTGGAGTTTTCCCAGGAAAAACCTTAGGAGAAACATCAAGGGAGTCTGAACAATTGCAAGGAAATAATTGTAATAAAATACTGAGTATTTATACTAACATGAATCATTGAACACTGAAAAAGAAAGTTATTTATACTAAAAAAAAAAAAAAAAAGTGGGCCACACCTTCAGAGCACTCAGGATGTGCTGAATTACCCATTCAGCCCTTAAAATAGTACTGTGAGCTAGGAACGATTATTACTAGCATCCCCATCTTATAGGTGAGGAAACTAAGACACAAATAGGTTAAATAACTTGCCCAGCCTAGAACCAAAACACGGCTGTGCTTGGAGAACCCCATGTGATGGTTTTCTAATTGGAATGCTTGCTTAATCCTGTCATGTCAATGAAATGTAGTCATAAACAAGAAAAAGAGGACATTGGTGGATGGAAAGAAAATTACAGGGTTGATAAATTAAAAAGATTTGGTAAGATCCTTATCAGCCACGTTAAGGATGATTTTTTGTGAATGTGTGACCAAAAAATGTAACAATAATGTTATACAAATGAAAGGATAATCAGATTTGTGTCTTTTAAGAAAGTCACACAGCCACTGTAGATAAGGGACTGAGGACAATCAAGACTGAAGCACAAAGATCCCTTAGAAAGCTCTTCCAAGAACTCACTACAAACATTAATATCATCCTAGGGGATGGGTTGTTTGAAGGAGGAAAGGGAACACCTAAGAGAGACGTTCAAGAGATAGAATCAACAGGACTTTAGGTTTGTTTGAAGGAGGAGGGTTCAGTGAGGCATCTCCGCTTTCTCTGTAATTTCACTGGGTATTGGAACCATCCATCAAGGTGGAGGCAGAAGTCTGAGAACCATTCGGTTTTGGATATTTTGAGTTTGAGATGCCAAAAGGATATCTCGATGGAGAGCTTTTGTTGGGGTTTGCTAGGATTTTGTTGGGACTATGGAGCCCAGTAGTAATCCTGCCTGGACTGAAAGCTGAAAAGTTGACAGCTTGTAACTGTCATGGAGAGGACACACTCATCTAGGGGCACTGTGACGAGGGGGAGGGATTAGGACAGAAACTGGACATGGTCTGTTGGAAGGATGGGAGAAGCAGGAATAAAGGCAAAAGAGGACTGGCTAAAAGAGGAAGGAGAACAATCAGAAGAGTTTACAGTCATGGAAGTGATGAGAGGAAATATTTCAAGAAGCAGGGAGTGGCCAAGAGCTGCAGAAAGGTCAAGAAAGATAAAGCCAGAAGTGTCCTGGGATTTATTGACAAGGAAGTCATGGGGATCTCAATGAGAGGCGTTATATTGAAGCGAAAGGGTAGATGGGGACTTCAGGGGCCAGAGCAGGGCAGGAAGGGGACGAGCAAGAGATAGCAAGTATAAACAAGTCTTTGAAAAAGTTAGCTGAAGTGGAGGAAAGAAAGACAGTTATAGCTAGCGGGGTCAAGTGTTTATTTTAGGATGGAGGATGAGGAATGTTTAAGTAGTGCTTCGAAGGACCCAATAGAGAAAAATAAGCTAAAGATATGAGGGAAAAATCAAGAGAAAAAAGTCCCTGAAGACATCAGGTTGGGACAGTGTCCTGAGGCAGAAGAAGGGATCACTCTAGACAGGAACAGACATGTTGCTCATTGCAAGCAGAGGAAGAATGAACATGTGTGGCACATGTGTATGAGTGTGAGAGTGTGTGTGTGTGTGTGTGTGTGTGTGTGTGTGTGTGTTTAGGTACAAGTGGATAGTCATCAGTAGGGACAGAAAGTGAAAATGTCTCCTGTGATGGCTTGACTTTTCTTTGAGAAGGGGAAGGTGAGGTCATTTGCTTAAATTAAGTGGGTAATAAGAAGTCAGTGATCTGAGAAGGGAAAAGATGGTTTGAAATAACCACTGAAGAGCACAGGAGAGAGAAAGGAAAGTTAGCATAGCACGAGTGTCTGTTGTCATTGGCCGACATTCTGTATTTGTAATGGTGGCCTCAAACAGCATCGTTGTCTTTTTCTTTTTTCTTTTGGCACTCCTAGCATCTTAGGTAAAAACGTGGAGAAACATTGACCAAGGATGGGATTTTGTTGTTTAAGATTTTATTTATTTATTTGGCAGACAGATCACAAGTAGGCAGAGAGGCAGGTAGAGAGAGAGGAGGAAGCAGGCTCCCCGCTGAGCAGAGAGCCCGATGTGGGGCTCGATCCCAGGACCCTGAGATCATGACCTGAGCCGAAGGCAGAGGCTTTAACCCACTGAGCCACCCAGGCGTCCCAAGGATGGGATTTTTGACCGGCAAGACTAATAGAGAATATCTGAGTTAAGGGTGGGGGGATTGCCCAAAAAAGAGTGAAATGGGAGGCATGGATCATATGTGGCTACTTTAAGAGCATTTCTCCCAGGCTTCCCTTTTTTTTTTTTTTTTTTTTTTTTTTAAGTAGGCAGAGAGGCAGGCAGAGAGAGACAGGAGGAGGAGGCAGGCTCCCTGCTGAGCAGAGAGCCCGATGCGGGACTCGATCCCAGGACCCTGAGATCATGACCTGAGCCGAGGGCAGAGGCTTTAACCACTGAGCCACCCAGGTGCCCCAGGCTTCCCTTTTTTGAATAGTCTTTTGTTTCTCTCTGGTTGCAGTCTATTAATTATCTCACTTATGGGAAAATGGTTAGGATTCTTACATAGGCCAGATTGCTGGGTTTCCATTTTCTGGTATCTGGTCCCTCCAGGGAGGAATACAGCTAGATGTTTACTTCATCACAGCCAACACCACAGACTAGGATGTTTGTTTGTTTGTTTGTTTCGCTATGTCTCATTACTTACTCTCTGCCGTCGAGAAAGTTCCTGCATCAGCTCCTGATGGATGAATGTTCGCAAAAGGCATGAGAGTCAGGACGAGTCAAGAATTAGGACATGGAGTTGTCATGAGGAGATTTAGGTCACATGAAATTTTGTAGCTCTCAGCAAAAGGAATCTCCAAAAGACTGGGAAGACTAGCCAAGCTGGTGCTCTCTCCATGTGGGAAATATTGACAGCTGTCAATATTCTACTGTTTAAACACATCCAGGAATTATCCACTTTGCTATAATAGCACATTTTTAAATTCAAGGGCAGCTTCTCTCAAGCTGTTTCTGAATGACTTCTCCCTGTTCTCATCAGTTAGTGCCTAGGGAACATAATTTTTAATATTAATCTAATGTAATTATTAAGGTGAGCCAGGTCCCGA
Organism: Enhydra lutris kenyoni; assembly: GCF_002288905.1. Taxonomy (NCBI): domain Eukaryota; kingdom Metazoa; phylum Chordata; class Mammalia; order Carnivora; family Mustelidae; genus Enhydra; species Enhydra lutris. Next base: position 58,443,293 of record NW_019154099.1, read on the forward strand.
AAACATGTAGAGTGCATACCAGAACCAGACAAAAATGATTTGGGGTTATCATGCTTTTGCAATGTCTCTACTTCCTCTCTCCCCCATTAGCATGGATAACTAACAGTTTATTGAAATTCCAAAGCAGCATTTGTATAAAAACCTGCCCAACTCCTAGAACTCAGTAGGGATCACTGCGTTCCCTACTTTGAAAACATCCTCTTCTCTAATTTGTTTTATAATCTCTCCAAGATGTGTCCCTTCTGATTTGAGTAACCTGCAATAGAGTGGCCCATTTGGCTCAATCAAATATTTTTTTTGGCTCATAATCTTATAACATAGCACCACAATTGACTTTACTTTCAGAGCAGAAAAATTGCTCTGCCAACAGTGGCTAATAACACTATCTCTCCTTACCACTGGGTAGCTAATTATCCTCCAGGTACAACCAAGAACATAAAGAGATGTTCTTTTTTTTTTAAAAACTTGTTTATAAACCAGAATTTGTATATAAATCAGAGTTATTTTTTAAATAAAAGAATTCTTGAACTTTCAGAAAGGGAATTGGTTATGATCCAAAAGTTAATATTAAAGTTGTTTGGCTAGAACGGTTAAATGTATTTTCCTGTAGATGCAGTGATACAAATTGTGGTTAGGTTTCTAGCATCATAATAACAACCACCATTTATCAACAGCCTACTACTTGTTAATTACCACCTATGATTTGTGTCCCACCTACCTCAACAGGTTTTCAGTGTCCCACTCTTCACTGAATTTTTGTGATTTTTCTGTTTCAGAGGTTGGCAAACACTTTCTGCAAAGAGGCAGACAGTACGTACTTCAGCTTTGTGGGGCCGTCGATCTCTCCAGTGCAACCCCTCAGAGCTGTGATCTGAACGCAGAAGCAGTCACAGACAGTAAGTGGACAGCCGTGTTCTAACAAAACTTTATGGAAACTAAAATTTGAACTTCACAACTTTCTCATGTGTCACAAAATACTAACTTCTTAAACTTTTATTTTATGTTATTGTGGTAAGAAAACAACATGGGATCTAAACATTTTTAACCATTTAGCAAATAAAAAACTATTCTTAGCTCACCAGCTGTCCAGAAACAGGGGGCAGCAGGATTTGGCTCATGGGCCATCACTTGCTCATCTACATGAGTTTTCTGCCAATTCCTGAAAACTACCAAATGCCTACACATCAACTCCCCATGTCCATGCCTTCCCCTTTACCTGGTAAGCTCCAAAGTTTTCCACTATTCCCTGTGTTTTCTCCTCATTATATCAAAGTACTGCATCTTCAGCCTCATAGCCTTTGGAGCCCACCGTGACTGCTGTGAAGGAAGTCTGCATGGACCTCACACCTGTTCCAACTTCATCCGCACCATGGCCTGCCATCACAATGCGTCCTGCGCTTCTCCCTGGAAGAGTTACCACAACGATAACAAATGACAAACAATAAGGTTCCTGTGTGGTATCTGTCTAATCGCGATAGTCTATATCGTAAGCTTCTTGAGAAGGAGATTTTATTTGTGTTGTTCACTGTGGTATGCCCTGGCCTTAGCATGTTGTTGCCTATGGAGTAGGGCTTGATACATGTTCGTGAAATTAGCCAATCACTTAATGCTTGATGCAAGTCTGCAACATAAATATCCCCACTTTACAGACCAAAAAACTGGGGCTTTGGTAAGATAGATTCTTTTCTGGAGGCCGTAAGATTAAAAACGTTCTATTTGTCTAACTCCAAAGTTCTTGCTATTTCCACCATGCTATTACGGTATTAAAATATGTTAATTTGTATTAAAACATTATGATTTTCATTAAATGATGAAATCCACTGATTTAAAAGAGTAGAAAGTATTATGCAAAACATAAAAATAAGAGTTCAAGAACTTATTTTTCTATATCTGTATACATTAATAAGGATTCTTGTTTATCCTTGAAGCTTCGAGATTTTGGACCAAGTCTACACTTGGATATTTGTCTTTTCTCACCAATCCTACCTGGAACTCAATTATCCCTCTCAATTTCCAGACATAATTCCTCCTCTGAGGGAAATTTTCTTCTATTATTTGTTTAATTGGCTATCTTCTACTCATTATATCTTATCGTAAGTCTTATGAATCTCTCCTTGAAGTCCCCAAGCTTTGAGTTTGTGATTTCTATTGTTTTCATATATTTTTCTATGACTTGAAAAATTTTCCTGCTTGACCTGATAGATCTCCACAACATTCAATTTAGTATCTGACTCTTTATTTCAGTAATCAGATTTAAAAAAAAAAAAATCTCCCCAAACATGTGTTTTCTGATGCATTTTAATATCCCTGAGTGCTCTCATTTAATTTTTAAGAAGTTGTCATTGAACTCTTCCATCCACTCTAATTCACCAGGGAGCTGTTCTGTTTCTTCTTATGCCCAAGCTGTCAAGGCCTCTTAGACCACAGTTCTCTGGTATGTTAAGTGGCAGAGGTGACCTGCCTCAGCGTCTTATGGGCTGGCATTTCAGTGTGACAGAAAGGACAGCATTTTCTGCTCTTGGAACCTGTAGTGTGGTAGAATGGAAATGAGAAGTTTCCTGTTGAGACTCTAAAAACATGCTACTTCTGCTCCGTTAATTTTCATTAAGAACCCAAACCCTAGGTTAGGTGAAATAATATTTTTTATATCACGGAGACAATGCACATAATAACTTGAGCATGTTGTTTGCTTTTCAACTTATAATTTAGATTATAGTTTTAGATTCACAAATAAGTCTTTATGGTTTCTTAATAGTCTTGTAGTTTTTTCTTTTTATATTCTACTTCCCTGAAATTATTTTCTTACTGAAGAGTAATTGACACATAGCATTATATCAGTTTCAGGGGAACAACATGCTGATTTAATATTTATATACATAATGAAATGATCACTATGACAAATCTAGTTATAATATTAGTTACTATATTCCCTATGCTATACATTACATCTCTGTGTCTTATTTATTTTATAACTAGAATAAAAAATATTATTATTTTTTTAATTGTAAATTGCTCTGGCAATGCTTCAGGTTGGGTGCTGTTTTCTGTCTGTTGTTTGAGACCGCTAACAGCAATACCAACTTGTGTTTATTAGGACTACAACTTCCTTTTTTAAAGTAATGCTTTATTACCTAGCTTAATTATTTATGGAACTCAGAAGACATGAGCTTCAAGGGTAGTCAAATATTTATGATCACAAATATTTATGAACACAAAAATGAATTTCAGGATATAGTCCTGGTAAAAGGCCCATAATATTAGATAAGATTCTCTTAGGTTTGGTTTGCTAAGATTGATTATTTATGTAGAAAACAGTCACCCCAAGATTCAGAATGGTACTGACTTATTTGGTTAGTGGATATGGACACCCATTGAATGACATATTGATACTGAGTATTTCAGAACTTTATGTCAGATTTTTCATCAATATATGAAGAAGTAAAATTGTATGCCTGTTGTAATAAAACAAAACAATAAATAATGAGCTGTCACAGCTAGGTCAATAATTTTATTCCTTCCAAATTAGTTTCCTTGCCTGAAAGAAAATGGAAGAAAGCAAAACAATTTTTAGAAACATTTGGAAGCATCTACCATCCTTAAGTTCTTTCTCCCCTTACCTGTGCTTGTTTATTTCACTTGTAGCTGTTGAGCAAATGATTTTAATTAGGGCACAACTCTGGCTTCTTAAATTGAAGTCCAAAGTGGTGTGAGAGAATGAAGAATTCAGATTTTAAATGTTCTTCTTCTTCTTCTTTTTTTTAAGATTTTATTTATTTATTTGAGAGAGAGTGAGTGAGAGAAAGAGCCATGAGAGGGAGGAGGGTCAGAGGGAGATGTAGACTCCCTGATGAGCAGAGAGCTGGATGCGGGGCTTGATCCCAGGACCCTGGGATCATGACCTGAGCCAAAGCCAGATGGTCAATGACTGAGCCACCCAGATGCCCCAAGAATTCAGATTTTAATCACAAAACACCACCAAACAGAGCTCCTTCAAAATGACTCCCAATAAAATAGTTATCAGTAGATAATGCCATATTGGAGCACCTGGGTAGCTCAGCTAGTTAAGTGTCTGACTCAGTTTCGCTCAGGTCATGATCTCTGTGTTGCGGGACGGAGCCCTGCATTGAGCCCCATGCTCAGTGGGGAGTTAGCTTTAGATTTTCTCTCTCCCTCTCCCTCCCCTCTCCTCCTCCCCAGCTCATGCACTCTCTAAATAAATAAATAAAGTATTTAAGATAAATATTGCCATGTTATCAATAACAATAATATCAATATTACCCTGCCAGTATCAATAAATAATTCCAACACTTATTACCTATATTTTTAAAGAATCTTTCTTGGAAAAGTAAAGACATTAAGAGCTGTAGTAAGATTATTTCCAACATTTTTGGCATTTCTGTATAAGTGAGAGCCCGTCCAGTTCCCTTCATTGGCATCATAATTCAATCTAGCGCAGGGGTTCTCAAAAAAAGGTTGATTTTTCTCGTCAGGTTATTTGGCAATGTCTGAAGGTGCTTTGATTGTCACAATACAACAGGAGTCGGGGTGCTTCTGGCCTCTAGTGGTAGAGACCTCTGTGAGAGAAACATCCTGCAAAGCACAGGACAGCCCCCATGACAAAAAAGTTACTGACCCCAGAATGTCAATAGTGCAAAGTTGGAAATACCTAAAGACATTTTTTGTGAAGAGGGGCCATAGGGATGCTTTCCTTTGTCACACAAAGTGTTGTTAAGCCTGGTGATAGTAAATGTCTCAGAAGGGTCTGCAATATATATTTATAAAGAAAAAAAATCAGGAATCTGGATATCCAAGAAGAAAAACTTACTTGCAGAGTCAACTTGAGCATGGAGGAAAGAACTAAGATCCAAATAATGAATCTCAGAATGTCAATTCATCTTTTTATAAAATATTTTATTTATTCATCTGTCAGAGAGAGAGAGAACGCAAGCATAGGGAGAAGAAGGTAGAGGGAGAAGCAGTCTCCTTGCTGAGGAAGTAGCCCCATGTGGGACTCAATCCCAGGACCCTAGATCATGACCTGAGGCAAAGGCAGATGCTTAACTGACTGAGCCACCCAGGCGTCCCTCAATTCATGTTTAGATGATGGTCAGAACAGGAATCAAGATTCCAGAATGATCACTCTTCATGTGTAACCCAGTCAGGCAGTCACTACAGACCTTCCAGTGTGATGAAACAAATATGTCTGAGGGAATTATGGTTAGTCCTTGGACAAAAATCTCATTGATATCGAACATTTGAATAATTAACTGATCGAATCAGTATTAAATGACATCGCTAATGAGAGCTCATGTGTAGATGTTGTTCCTGTATATGAATAAGTGCTCCTTGCTGAATTCAACAAAGGTATAGTTAAGTCTATTGATTAGGGCTTTCAGACCAATCAGACAATGCACAAATATGCACAGGAAAATGAGAGGGAAAATACTAGCAATTCAAATTCCTTTATTAGAAAATTAACACAAAGTGCTTGATTCACTTATTAAGAATGATCAGCTTTGATCCTGCAGGGAAATAATATTATTCCTTAAGGTTTAAACCACATCCCCCCAAAAGATATGTTGAAATCCTAACACCGTACCTGTGAATATGACCTTATTTGGCAATTGGATCTTGGCAGATATAATCAAGTTAAGATGAAGTCATTAGGAAGAATTCTAATCCAATATAACTAAACTGGTGTTTTCCAAGTAGAGGAACAACACAGAGGCGAGAAGCCAAAGACAGAAGCAAGGAAGATGGTCATATGAAGACAGATGCAGAGACTGAGATGAAGCTGTCACAAACCAAGAAACACTTGGGGGGATGCCCACATAAGGAAATAATATTGATCAGTATTGACCTATTCAGCCAATATACAATCAAGTTTAAAAATATGTATATTTGGAGGTGGTGACTGACCTTTATTTTTGATACTTGTAACTTGATACGTTTGATACTTGTAACTTTCTGAGTAGTTATGGTATTTATTAATATTGTGAAAAACTGAAATGTTTTCATTTCATTTTCTGCTATCTCAACATACACAAAATCCTCTAGGCACATAACTAAATTTAGAAATTGTGCACTTGTACTGTCCATGTCAATAAAACTTCAAGTTTTTTTGAAAATGTATTCAAACAAATAAAAAAAGATTAAACTCCCTTTAATTTGTTGGCATCTACATGTCAGACTTTACAAAGGAGAGGAGCTAGATTGCCAATAAGGCTACCAGAAAATGTTCGTCCGTTCTGACTGAAAAGACCCATAGATTTTTAGATCATTCATAAAGGATATAATTTTTGTTGCTTCATTTGTTTCTTATAAAATCAAATGGTTTTGATAGGGTACTACTGGCCCCCCAAAATAAGTACATTAATGTTCCCTCTTATTAAACTTTCTGAAAGACATTTTATGGAATTGGTATAACTATTTTCTTAATTGTTTGAAAGATTCCCTAATGAAACCACCTTGTACTGGAATCTCTTTCTTTCTTTTTCTTTCTTTCTTTCTTTCTTTCTTTCTTTCTTTCTTTCTTTCTTTCTTTCCTTTTTAAGGATTTTATGCATTTATTTGATGCAGAGAGAAACAGCAAGAGGGGAAGAGGGAGAAGCAGGCTTCCTGCTGAGCAGGGAGCCCTATGTAGGACTTGACCCCAGGACTACGGGATCATGACCTGAGCTGAAGGCAGATGCTTAACTCACTGAGCCACAGAGGTGCCCCTGTATTGGACTTTCTTTTTGAAAGTTTTGGACTGTGTGATTTAAATTTTCCTTACTAGATACAGGACTATTTGAGTTATTGGTTTCTTCTTGAGCGAGTTTTTGTAGTTTGTGAGAACTTTCAAGGAATTTTAATTTCTTTTTGGGGGGGACTTTTTATATTTCAACTAACTTGTCGAAATCATTGGCACAAAGTTGTTTGTGATATTGTAGTATCCTTTTAATGTCTGTAGAATCTTTAGTAATAATCAATCATTTATTTGTTATATTGATGATTTATGTTCTTACCTTTATAGATGAGTCTAACTAGTGTATTGTCAATGTTGATCACTTCAAAAAGCAAGCTTTTGGATTGGCTACTTTTCTCCATTTTATTTTATAATCTTGCTGATTCCTGTCTTGATCAGTTTGGATTGCCGTAACAAACTATTATAGAATGAGTGGCTTGAACAACAGAAATTTATTGCTCACAGTTCTGGAGGCTGGAAAGTCCAGAATGAAAGTGCCAACAGATCCAATGTCCAGCCAGAGTCTTCTTTCTTGTTTGTCATGGCAACCTTCTTGCTATGGCCTCAGATGGCAGGAAGGCATCGTTTCTCTCATGTGTCTTTTAAAAGGCTAATACTTTCAGCAGGAAAGCTCTACTTTTATGACCTAATTATATTTCAAAGGTTCCATCTTCAAATACCATAAATGGGGCTTCAAATACCATAAATGAATTCTGAGGAATGCAAACATTAAGCCCATAGCAATGAGTCTTCCCATTTTTATTATTTTTTTCTTTCTACGTGCTTTGAATGTACTTTGCCCTTTTTCTCCTATCTTGCAGTAGAACCTCAGAATATTGATGTTAAACCTTTCTTATCATCTAACATTTGAATTTATATACATTTACCCGAATACTACTTTAACTACACTTTACAAATTTTGATATATCATATTTTTATTATCGTGAATTCAAATATTTTTTTAAATTTCCTAAGTAATTTCTTTGAATGTGTTTAATTTTTAAATATTTAAAAAATAATTTCTAATTAAGAGTTTTCCTAGATATCTTTCTGTATTGGCTTTTTATTTAATTCACTTGTGATAATGTAACATATTCTGAATTACATTCGTCTTTGAAAAACATTAAAGACATGTCTTATGGCCCTGTATACATCTTATGATTTATACAGTTTTTTATTCTATTGTTTATATAATACTATCAGCACTTGAAAAAAAACATGTACTTTACCATTGTTCTGTAAGTATGAAGAACAACTAAGTGATTGTTAGTGCTCTGATCTTTATTTCTTTTATTAATTTAAATTCAATTAGCCAACATATAATACATCATTAGTTTTAGATGTAGAGTTCAGTAATTCATCAGTTGCATATAACACCCAGTACTCATCACATCACATGCCCTCCTTAATGCCCATCATCCAATTACCTCAACCCCCCAACCACTTCCCCTCTAGCAACCCTCAGTTTGTTTCCTGTAGTTAAGAGTCTCTCATGTCTCCCTCACTGATTTCTTTCCATTCTGTTTTCCCTCCCTTCCCCTATGATCCTCTGCACTACTTTTTATATTCCATATATGAGTGAAACCACATGATAATTGTCTTTCTCTGATTGAGTTATTTCACTCAGCATAATATCCTCCAGTTCTATCCACATTGATGTGAATGGTAAGTATTCATCCTTTCTGATGGATGAGCAATATTCCATTATATTTATATCTAGATCTAGATCTAGATCTAGATATAGATCTTTATCCATCCATCTATGAATGAACATCCAGGCTCTTCCCATAGTCTGGCTATTGTGGACATTGTCGCCATAAACATAGGTGTACATGTGCCTCTTTGGATCATTACATTCGTATCTTTGGGGTAAATACATAGTAGTGCAAATGCTGGGTCCTATGGTGGCTCTATTTTTAACTTCTTGAGGAACCTCCATACCATTTTCCAGAGTGGCTGCACCAGCTTGCTTTCCTACCCACAGTGTAGGAGAGTTCCCATCTCTCCACATCGTCGCCAACATTTGTTGTTTTAATCATCCTGACTGGTGTGAGATGGTATCTCATTGTGGTTTTGATTTGTATTTTCCTGAGGCCAGGTGCCTCTTTAGAGGATGAAAATAAAAAATGGCCGCTCCCTGATCTCCAGTCCTGGAGCTGAAAGATCACCACTCCCACTCTTCAGTGAACCCTCAGGGGAAAGCAGTCAATCACTTTTGTGTGGTCAAACTCTGCAGACTCCTGCAGTGCACAACCAAACTGATCATCCTGGGGGAGTGGGAGGGCCACCACAGGGCCCCTGCTGGGGAGTGGTTGCCAAGTCTTGCCCTGGTTCCTGATTTATGGCAAGTCAAGCTAAAAGCCCACTACCAGGCTTGCTGATTGTAGTTGGCTTCCCAGCTCCAGTGCTTGGGAATTCTGCCCACTCAGGCACCCCCATTCTTTCTGTGACCCTGGGGATCCTGAGATCACACTGTCCTCCTAGGATTCTACCTGCTTTGCCACTTGAGCACCTTTCAGGCAGGGATGTCCTTCCATCCTTCATGGGAGCAGCTTCTAAAAGTTCCAATTTTGCACTTCTGTAGCTGGCTTATGGAAGCTCCCTCCCCCTGCCAGTTATTTTCTGATATATCCCCTCAGATTCACTTCTCCTTACCTCCCACCTTGTAAAAGTGATCACTTTTCTATTTGTAGAATTCCAGCAATTTTTCTCTTAGATATCAGGTTAAATTCACAAGTGCTCTGATTTATACATATCTAGCTGAATTCAAGGGACTAGATGAACCAAGGTCCCCTACTCTTTTGCCATCTTCTCTCCTCCCTGTTAGTGCTCTGATCCTTGTATCTTTGCTGTTTTTTGTTCAGGTATGTCAATTCCTGAAGGAGAAGTAATAGAATTTCCTACTATCACTGTAGAATTTCTCACTGTAATTCTATTTTTGCTGCATCAGTTTTGAATGTCTCATTAGATACATTCACGTTTATGATTGCTATGAATTATCATTATGTCTGTCATATTTTATCCATTTCATTATAACCTCCCCCCCTTTTAACTTTGATAATACTGGATTTTCAAAGTCTGTTTTAACTGATATAGCCATTTCAGCTTTCCTAAGCTTACTGTTTGCATAGCATATATATATTTTTTGCATCTATTTCTTTTTGATCTGGTTGTGTTTTTATAATTAAAGTGTCTCTTTTGTAGACAGCATAAAGTTGGGTCTTGTTAGTACTTACTTTGTCAGATAATCTCTGCCTTTTTATGGGAAAATTTATTCCATTAGCATTTAATATAATTATTGATATAGTTGGATTTGGTCTAATATTTTATTATTTATTTTCTGTTTGTCTTTCTGTGTTTTGTTCCTTTGCTCTCCCCTTTCTATCTTCTTTTAGAGTCTTTGAATACTTTCAGAACTTCACTTTAATTTATGATGACTTCTTAGCTATGTCTCTCCGTACTTGTTTATTTATTTATTTTTTCGGTAATTGTTCTTGGGATTACAATATGCATCCTTATGTTTTCACAATACTTAGAATTAGTATTATATCAATTTATATAAAATGTAGAAATCTTGAAACTGTGCAGACCCATTTCCCTTCCACCGTCATGGTGGTTGCCCCATTGGTGTTGTTTCATGTAATATACCAAATAACATTATAAATTCCCTGATGCAATGCTATACTTTTTGTTTTCAATAGTAACTTTTTAAAGAAAATAAAGAAAAAATTATTTTTTATATTTACCCATATATTTATCTTTTCCAATACTCCTCATTTATTCCTGACAATCCCGATTTCCCACTGAGTCCATTTTCTTCAGTCTCAAAAATTTCTCTTAACATTTTTTATAATACAGGCCTGGTTTTTATAAATTCTCTTAGTTTAACTTTAGCTGAAATGTTTTTGTTTCATCTTAATTTTTTCTAAGATTTTATTTATTTATTTAAGAGGGAGAGACAGAGTGAGCATGAGAAGGGGGAGGGGCAGAGGGAGAAGGATGGTCCCTGCTGAGCAGGGATCCTGATGTGGGACTTGATTTCAGGATCCTGAGATTATGACCTGAGCTGAACACAGACACTTAACCGACTGAGCCACCCAGGCACCCATGTATCATCTTAACTCTTGAAGGTTGTTTTCACTATTGCAGAAGTCTTGATGGACAGTTCTTTTATTTATTTATTTATTTTTCTTTCAGAATTTTAAAAATGTTGTTCTGGCCCCATAATTTCTGATGAAGTGCTGATAGCTCTTCGCTTGATTGTTCTCTATTTATAAAGTGTTGCTGTGTTCTGGCTGCTCTCGTGATATTCACTTTTAATTGAATTTATTTTGGCTTTTCTGTTTATGTTTGTTTTCTACTATCATGTCCCCAGGCATGGGGTTGGCAACCACTTTTATCATACAGCCAAAGTGAAGATCATCATTGGTGAGACAGGATAACTTTTTATCCTGTTTATCCTGATTTATGAGTTTATCCTGATGAGACAGGATAAGCTTTTCTTACATTCCTTTAATATAATATTGTGAAATGTTCAGGAAAAAAAAAATCAAGTAACCTTCTAAAAAATAATTGGCCTATAACTTTCAAAAAGCAGGGTCATACAAGTAAGAGACATACTAAAGAACTGTTTCATATTGAAGGAGACAAAAAGACTTGACAGCTCAATGTAACATGTGATTCTAAATTGGATTATTTTATCCTATACGTCACTTTGGGACCTATAGATGAAATTTTGAATAGGATCCAAGGCCTAGATGGTAGAAAGTTTCAATGTTAGCCTTCTGATCTTGAAGATTGTATTGTAGTTATGAAGAAGAATTTTTTTTTCTTAATATAAGGAAATATAAAATATAAGGAAATATAATTAATTATAAGGAAATACACACTTAAAATAATCAGAAAAGATACTTCAGGTTGGCAATTTATTCCCAAGTGGTTTGGAAAAGAGGGAAAAGTTTGGTTGGACTGTTCTTGCAACTATTCTGCAAGGTTATGATTGTTTCAGTGTAACAAAAAATATTATAAAGTTTTCCATAATCAGAAATAAATTTTATTAAAATAACAGAAACTCCAAAAGGAAAAAGTTGGCTAAGAATAGCACCAAATTATAATGTTTAGAAGTATCACACCACAAATTTAGGTAAAACTGGAGTATTTGGATTAGTTAACAAGTGAACTGACTTTCTCTTTTTTATTTGATGATGAAATAAGAATTTTAGTTCATATGTTCAGTAGGTAACAAAAATTTACAATTTTCATTTTATTATCTAAAATATCAAGCAATGTTTCATTTTCATTAAAATTCTAATATGTTATTAAAATTATGATATGTCTCTGTTATTTTATAATAATTTTACTATACAGTTATATTTGACAGTGACCCAGTGAGATTTTGGCATCTTCTTTGGGTATGTAATTGATAAATATCTATATATTGTGTTAATGGTACTAAGTAACTGATGCATTAGCTATCTGTTAGTTACTGATGTGCTAGGTAGGTAGGTTACTTTAAATGATTAATTCTACAATGCTAAATAATATAGAAATACATTGACATTAATTTTTTTTCTAAATATCACTATATGTAATTAAATTACCATTAGCAAAGTCACTGGTTTAAGTGTACACTGAAATAGAGATATTCCATTAAGCAAAAATGTATTAATATTTATCCGGGAATTGAGTTTTGACAGATAATCCCAGATAATCTAAATACAGGTTTATTAATTTAACCTTTCCAAGTGTGTTGTTCCTTAACCAGATTTATGTTGAACAACTTCCCCATAAGAACAACAGTATATAGATTCTTTAATTTCTAGTGAATTCTTATTCAGTGTGTTAACTCACAAAGAAGCTTGGGATTTTCACAATAGTCACATTACCATATTGAATAATGCAAGTAACTTGTACTTTCTGCACATAAAACCTAGCAGATGTTATGAAGATACTTAATTTTGCCTTGTTATCAGAAAGTAGACTAAAACTAGCATAGTCTATTATACCCAGAATCTCCATTTTGCTCACATAGACAATTGTACTCATTAATATCATCTAACTGAAAGTAAGTACAATACAAACTTCTTCTCTTACCAATTAGTAAAATCAACTACCCAGTGCTTTCCAAACCTGCTTATTTTATGTTATTTTGGAATATAGAGGCAGGCTTTAGAGATTTCACAAGTTAGAAGGACTAAGACCAAAACAATGAAATCCAGACTATATCTTTTTAAAATAATTTATATATTGTACTTCTTTGATTCTGAAAATCAAGTAAAAAACAGATTAAAGAGTCACTTCGAAAAATTAAATATTTTCTTGAAAAATAAGTTTTTATAAAATTATAGGAATTTTCCTGGGCACTCCAACATTTGTAGTCTTCATGAAGAACTTCCAATCTTGTCTTCAAATGACCATTGCCATTACCAAGCTGGATATAATGTTGGATTTATAATGGGCCCCTCTTCAATTTTTTATGTTTTTAGTAATATCATTTATGTTCTCTCTTTTAATATATTTCCTTCTGGAGAACAGTCATTTTCACTATCACTTTGGGAAGAATGAATCCCAACCACTAAATCATTGAGTACAAAGATAATTTGATCGTTTGCCAGCAAGAGACCAAGAATATAAAGAGAAAAGCAGGGCTACCAGTTCTCTTTAGGGCACATGTCTGTAACCTTCACCAAGTTGTAAAATTGTTAAAATTAAGGATAACATCTATATTCATCTTGACCATTGACCTGAATGCTCAGGTCAATAGTATGCTATTTCAATTAATGTCAACTAATTTTCTTTGGAATTCCACAGCCAAGTGATATGATCATATTTAATCAACAATGAAGCTAGACCTTCATTCTAAGACCAGAGATTTGACAAGTATAAGTCTGTGGAGAGAAAATTCTGTAAATTCCTAACCTTGAAGACCAAAAGGTAAGAATGGAAAAATGGGGACGCTTTCACCAGATAATTCTACTGCATTTCTCCCATATTTTTGAAATTAAAAAATGCAACTTATTTTTATTATTTAAAGTTAAACTTGGATTTTAACTAGTTTGATTTATTCTGGCCTCTTCCTAGATGAAGGAAAGCAGGGTTATAATAAGTGTTTTGTGAGGGAGGCAGAAGGGCCTGGCATTAGAAAAATCATGCTTAAGTCCAAACACAGGTGTTCACTACTTGTGTAACCTTGACCTGTTTCCATGCTCTCTCTGAGACTTGTACCTCCTCCAAAAATCTAGGATGAAAAACACCTTTTATGAGCTTTATTGTGAGAACCAGAAATGAACTATGAAAAGAGCCTGACTTTGACAGATGCATAAAGAAAAAGTTATGTCTCATTTCAGCACTGTCTTTTTAACCATATGTATGCCCGACATCGCTCATTTCTCCCAGAGCTCTTATCTCCAACGCTTTCTTCACTGTCATGTTGAGAAGTGGATGCACCTTGCCTACTCTGTCCCCTTCACTGGAATTGATAAAGGCTCAGATGAGGCCTTGGGTTTGGTGGGAGGTCAAGACAAGAAGCCTGGGAGTTGGAAGTAGCCACAGGAGAGGCATCCACTGGATGTCCAAGGAAGCAAAATTCCTTAGCACAACTCTGTTGCGCTAAGCTGTTCAAATGTGTTGTCTACTTTGTAGAGCAGGTAGTGTTATCCTAAGTAACAGTGGGTGTTATGCTGCTGGGGGGGGGCAGTCTCCCAGACATTTCCAAATGTGCACAGATTGTCCACAGTCCCAAATTTATTCTTCTTCCTGGAGGCTTTATTGGATGAATGACCACAGTGGAAAACTGAGATTCCTTTTCGTGCATGTCTTTTTTTTTTTTAAATGGCATTTCGCTTATCTTTATCACTCATTCAGAAAATCTTCAAGCCCCACCAACTCTACATCGAATTATTTCTCAGATCCATCCCTCTTCTTGGTCTCATTCACTTCTGTATTTGCTCAGAGTCTCACTACTTCCCATCGATGTTACAGACCCTTACTGCCTTACTTCCCTCAATCTAGGCTCTATACTCTTGCCAAGGGGGGAAAAAAATTAAATGCATGAAGTTTCTTACACAGTATATTCTCTAATTTTTTTTTTCTTACTCTGAGATCCAAATCCAAACTTCTAAGCTGGGCTACAAGAGCGTCCTCTTGTCTCTCCAACCATGAGTCTGTTCCTGCTAGTCTCTGCGCACCGTCAAAGCAGTCCCTTCAACTTTGGTCTTCTGTATGGGACCATGTACAATGTCCTTCACTTGCCACTTTATTGTTTAATTATGAGGATGTCACTTCAGCTGTGAAACTTTAAGTTCAGAGTTGAACTTTCAGAGTTGATTTCAGAGTTGAAATCTCCCAGAGTACTCTAAGTTTGCCACCCTCTCGGACTTACTCTCTATATCGTCATCATATGTCCTTCTTCCTCACTGTCCCAGAACTCCTGGAAGTAACCAAAATTACTTCTTTTATATCAGTTTCTCCAAAGCCTAGCTTCATCTCAGTGACTAGAGGCTTCATACAAAGTTTTTACCAATCAAAGATTGGAAGTCATGAACGTGGGCAGTTTATATGTCTGTTTTAAATAAACTAATAAATGGCAAGTAAGATATACCTATTATTCTCAAAATGAAAGGAATTAGGTACTGATTTTAACACCCAGGTTTTTTCCCCTTCCTTTCTGGAAACTTTAATAAAACAGAAGAGAAGAAATTTATATAATGCTCCCTTTGAATACCTAAAGACATATTTTTATTGCCCAGAAATTTTTTTGGTGTACATCATATGATTGAAAGAAGAAATGTATTCTTTCTTTTTTTTAAGGTTTTTATTTATTTGACAGAGACACAGCGAGAGAGGGAACACAAGCAGGGGGAGTGGGAGAGGGAGAAGCAGGTTTCCTTGAGCAGGGAGCCCCATGTGGGGCTCGATCCCAGGACCCTGAGATGATGACCTGGGCTGAAGGCAAATACTTAATGACTGAGCCACCCAGGTGCCCCAAGAAATGTATTCTCTTCCCGTACATCTTGTTCTAATGTGAGCTTGATTGATGCTTCAAGACAGGTTCCCAACCCTTCTGGTGGAAGGTCTTAGTCATCAGGGGTGTGTGCTGTCTGGGAGATGCAGGGCTGTTTCCTCAGATGATGAGTGCTGAGTGTACCAGGGACTTTTTGACAGGGGTACAAATAATATTGTGCCTGAGCTTCATCGTTTCTCCTCTAATGACACAAGAAATAAATTTTCACTTTACACTTACCTTTTAGAAATGCTTGAGGGAGAAATAAATTAATTGATTGCCCAAGTTCACAGGGAAAAGAAGGAAGAAATCTGGTGTTTATCTGTTTCTATGAATGAAATCGTATGCTGATTTAATACATTAAATAAATATTCTGCAAGATTTGGCTGTTATTTGTCATTGCACAAAGTTATAAAATTCGAGATGGATTACTCCTATTTTTTTTAAGATTTTATTTATTTATTTGTCAGAGAGGGAGAGAAGAGAGCACAAGTAGGGGGAGAAGCAGGCAGAGGGAGAAGCAGGCTCCCTGCTGAGCAGGGAACCCATTGTGGGACTAGATCCCAGGAACCTGAGATCATGACCTGAGCAGAAGACAGAGCCATCCAGGTGTTCTGAGATGAATTACCCTTAAAAGAAAGACTCCCTTAATGTATTTTTTTTTTAGCCTTATATCTTTAAAAATATATCTGCCCATTTGAAGGCATAGTGTTATACTATACTATATACTATACTATACCTCTGTATAGTTTGCAAATTATTCAGGTAAATACAAAATCAGTGGTGTTGTGGGGTGTTGTGGGTGTTCATGAAGAGGGCCAGGCTCTTGTTAAGATGCTACTTCTCCATAAAAATATAAAAATGAAAATTTCTTAAGTCTTTAAAAAATATATACAATACAATTGGATTTCTATGGAGGTTAAATTTCCATTTCAGTTGAAACATATTTTTTTTCCCAAAATCAAATTTTGAAAGTAAATTTTCTATATTTTATAATAATATATGTAAATCCAAATATCCAACCATGAACAAGTCAAAGTCACTGTTTTCCTCTTTAAATGCATTCTTGTAAAGGTATTATATTAGTGCTTCTCACATGCTCTGACAGCTTCCCTAACTCATTTTGGAAAGGATGTTTCTTTGTGAGTCATGGTAATAAATTAGAGCATCAAAGTTTTCACCAGAAAATTAAAAGGTCCTGGTTGCACAGCCAAACTTATTCTAATGTTGCAGCATTTAATATATTTCACATCTTTTAATATCATTTTTTTTTTCCTGGTAGGATCATTTAGTCATCTTTTCAAGTCTAAGAATCATAGGACAGTCCACAAGTTTCAACAATGACATTGTCACTAAGACAGTTCATTTTAAAAGATGTTATTCATTTATTTGAGAGAGAGAAAGAAAGAGAGAGACAGAGAGAAATAGAAAGAGATAGCGAAAGAGATAGCAAGAGAGAGAGCACAAGCAGGGAGGAGAGGGAAAAGCAGGCTAAGCAGGGATCCCAATGCAGAGCTCGATCCCAGGAACTGAGATGAAGGCAGACACTTAGCCAACTTAGCCATCCAGTGTCCCCTCATTTCAAAATCCTGAAATTAAAAGAGAGAGGCAGAGAGGCAGCGAAAGAGACAGAGAGGAAAGAGGAATAGAGATTAGGAAGAGGGAGGAACAGGGGATAGAGATCAGAATCAAAGCAAGTTATTGAATCTACTTTGAATAACTTGTAACAACATGAGTCCTTTGCTTGATACGTATTGTGCCTAACCGATGAGTAGAGATTTTAATTTCAAACCTCTTACTGAACATAAGTATGACTCTGCAAGATTCCATATGAAATTTGAAGAGATCCAGAAAACTATTGAAAGACAGTTTCTGAAAAACCACATAAATTAAATAAAAAGTTACATTGCTTTGAGGGGAAAAGAAAACTGCAATAAAGAGAAAACTACCAAATTTCAGACTCTAATTACGGCAAAAATACCTGAGTGTATTTTAAATATATTTGATTACTTATTCACCACAGTGTATGTTTTGCGTATCCCAAACCTTATTTCACAGTATCACATTTCAGAAAAAGAAAGTCACATTAAATCAAAATGTTTTGGCTCAACTTGACTTTGCATGGGGATGCAGCATATGTTTTACCAAGGTTTTCATCAAAATTGAGTCATTGTTTAAAGGCTTAGAAACAAATTTTTTTGCTGTTGGATTTCATTTATTGATAACGTTTGTGTACCCTCCAAACGAAGGGAAAGGAAAAAAGCGAACGACGTGTTATTTCTGGTGTTACAAGATAATGACATTCTTGCCAAGTGCCTCAGTGGGAGCCCAGGTCATAGGGCGGCGTCAGCACCTGGTTTATCTGGAGACATCACATGAGTGGCTGTTGACCTTGGGAACGAGATCGTAGTTGGACTGACTGACCATTTAGGTCACCTTCAATACCCAGGCATGGTTCCCTCGTCTTCTCCACAGATCAACAAAGTCCACAGAAATGATTACCTGAGCTATGCTGCTCCATTTTTTTCAAGCCACATATAGAAGAAGGCCGAGAATAAAAAAACAAAGTTAAGACACAAAAGAAAGAAGCTAAATAAAGCGCTGAAACCTTCATATATAACTAGATAAGTCTCAATCAACAACCAAGCTTAATGACATATTTACATTGGCCAATTCCATTTGGAGAGGAGTCGCTTGGCTCAGCAGCATAATGGTAGCGAGAGGAGAAACAGATGAGCGATCCAGCCGACCAAAGAAACAGGTTGTAAACAAAACTTACCGGTGACTTTTATAATATTTTTAAAAATGTCTTTCCAATATGCTCAATATTTTAATGATTTTAGAATTTGCAATTTAAGAAACAGAGCCTTCCCCCACCTGCTAGCATATTACATAAAAGCTTAGTGAAAATTACTTGTTTTTACATCATTCTCAGCTCTCAATACCGGCTGGTATTTGTAGTTCTTTCTAGGTCTCTATTCACTTAAAATTATATTTGAATGAACTCAGAAAAAAAAATTAATATCATGTATGTGTTTGTAGAGCCATCCCTATTTTTATTAAATCACAGTTCATCAATAAATCTATGAAAAATGGGAATCTGGCCCGTTAAGTTCCAGGGCAAACATTCAGATGCGTATCATGATATGGCAATAAAAATTACACAGAGTAAAAGGAAGAAAAGCAAAGAGAGAAAGTAACAGGGATGTAGTCTCCATTTCAGACTTTCCTTAACGTCCACACAGAACTTGAACTTCCACTTGGATGTTCACTTGGTGTTAGGCGGCACAGTCAACAAGAAAAGGACATACGTTGAAAATTTGCTTTTCAAAACAGATGCCCTTCTAGTCAGCTGGCGCTCAGACAGCCAGCTGGCAGCTTGAGGCAGCGGGCGTGGTCGGAGCTCAAGTCTCCAGAGAAATGGTCACCATTGCAATACGTGCTGATCAACAGCCTATCTCCATGGATGGGTATCCATAGTCTGGCTTTCCACTACAGCTGTAAATGGGGAAGCACTTCCAGATGTCAGCTGTTGTCAGAAAGAGGGAGTGGGTGGAGCATATGCAAATACATTAAAATATCTAGTGGATGGGGGAGAGGTGGTAGGAGGGGCAGAGAGACTAGAATGAGTGAAATGAGAAAAGTCACTCAAGAACCAGCTCCATTGGGATGCCTGGGTGGCTCAGTGGGTTAAGCCGCTGCCTTCGGCTCAGGTCATGATCTCAGGGTCCTGGGATCGAGTCCCACATCGGGCTCCTTTTTAAGGATTTTATGCATTTATTTGATGCAGAGAGAAACAGCAAGAGGGGAAGAGGGAGAAGCAGGCTTCCTGCTGAGCAGGGAGCCCTATGTAGGACTTGACCCCAGGACTACGGGATCATGACCTGAGCTGAAGGCAGATGCTTAACTCACTGAGCCACAGAGGTGCCCCTGTATTGGACTTTCTTTTTGAAAGTTTTGGACTGTGTGATTTAAATTTTCCTTACTAGATACAGGACTATTTGAGTTATTGGTTTCTTCTTGAGCGAGTTTTTGTAGTTTGTGAGAACTTTCAAGGAATTTTAATTTCTTTTTGGGGGGGACTTTTTATATTTCAACTAACTTGTCGAAATCATTGGCACAAAGTTGTTTGTGATATTGTAGTATCCTTTTAATGTCTGTAGAATCTTTAGTAATAATCAATCATTTATTTGTTATATTGATGATTTATGTTCTTACCTTTATAGATGAGTCTAACTAGTGTATTGTCAATGTTGATCACTTCAAAAAGCAAGCTTTTGGATTGGCTACTTTTCTCCATTTTATTTTATAATCTTGCTGATTCCTGTCTTGATCAGTTTGGATTGCCGTAACAAACTATTATAGAATGAGTGGCTTGAACAACAGAAAT
Source organism: Enhydra lutris kenyoni (assembly GCF_002288905.1). Lineage (NCBI taxonomy): Eukaryota > Metazoa > Chordata > Mammalia > Carnivora > Mustelidae > Enhydra > Enhydra lutris. The sequence goes on from NW_019154099.1 coordinate 58,463,411, forward strand.
TTATTGCTCACAGTTCTGGAGGCTGGAAAGTCCAGAATGAAAGTGCCAACAGATCCAATGTCCAGCCAGAGTCTTCTTTCTTGTTTGTCATGGCAACCTTCTTGCTATGGCCTCAGATGGCAGGAAGGCATCGTTTCTCTCATGTGTCTTTTAAAAGGCTAATACTTTCAGCAGGAAAGCTCTACTTTTATGACCTAATTATATTTCAAAGGTTCCATCTTCAAATACCATAAATGGGGCTTCAAATACCATAAATGAATTCTGAGGAATGCAAACATTAAGCCCATAGCAATGAGTCTTCCCATTTTTATTATTTTTTTCTTTCTACGTGCTTTGAATGTACTTTGCCCTTTTTCTCCTATCTTGCAGTAGAACCTCAGAATATTGATGTTAAACCTTTCTTATCATCTAACATTTGAATTTATATACATTTACCCGAATACTACTTTAACTACACTTTACAAATTTTGATATATCATATTTTTATTATCGTGAATTCAAATATTTTTTTAAATTTCCTAAGTAATTTCTTTGAATGTGTTTAATTTTTAAATATTTAAAAAATAATTTCTAATTAAGAGTTTTCCTAGATATCTTTCTGTATTGGCTTTTTATTTAATTCACTTGTGATAATGTAACATATTCTGAATTACATTCGTCTTTGAAAAACATTAAAGACATGTCTTATGGCCCTGTATACATCTTATGATTTATACAGTTTTTTATTCTATTGTTTATATAATACTATCAGCACTTGAAAAAAAACATGTACTTTACCATTGTTCTGTAAGTATGAAGAACAACTAAGTGATTGTTAGTGCTCTGATCTTTATTTCTTTTATTAATTTAAATTCAATTAGCCAACATATAATACATCATTAGTTTTAGATGTAGAGTTCAGTAATTCATCAGTTGCATATAACACCCAGTACTCATCACATCACATGCCCTCCTTAATGCCCATCATCCAATTACCTCAACCCCCCAACCACTTCCCCTCTAGCAACCCTCAGTTTGTTTCCTGTAGTTAAGAGTCTCTCATGTCTCCCTCACTGATTTCTTTCCATTCTGTTTTCCCTCCCTTCCCCTATGATCCTCTGCACTACTTTTTATATTCCATATATGAGTGAAACCACATGATAATTGTCTTTCTCTGATTGAGTTATTTCACTCAGCATAATATCCTCCAGTTCTATCCACATTGATGTGAATGGTAAGTATTCATCCTTTCTGATGGATGAGCAATATTCCATTATATTTATATCTAGATCTAGATCTAGATCTAGATATAGATCTTTATCCATCCATCTATGAATGAACATCCAGGCTCTTCCCATAGTCTGGCTATTGTGGACATTGTCGCCATAAACATAGGTGTACATGTGCCTCTTTGGATCATTACATTCGTATCTTTGGGGTAAATACATAGTAGTGCAAATGCTGGGTCCTATGGTGGCTCTATTTTTAACTTCTTGAGGAACCTCCATACCATTTTCCAGAGTGGCTGCACCAGCTTGCTTTCCTACCCACAGTGTAGGAGAGTTCCCATCTCTCCACATCGTCGCCAACATTTGTTGTTTTAATCATCCTGACTGGTGTGAGATGGTATCTCATTGTGGTTTTGATTTGTATTTTCCTGAGGCCAGGTGCCTCTTTAGAGGATGAAAATAAAAAATGGCCGCTCCCTGATCTCCAGTCCTGGAGCTGAAAGATCACCACTCCCACTCTTCAGTGAACCCTCAGGGGAAAGCAGTCAATCACTTTTGTGTGGTCAAACTCTGCAGACTCCTGCAGTGCACAACCAAACTGATCATCCTGGGGGAGTGGGAGGGCCACCACAGGGCCCCTGCTGGGGAGTGGTTGCCAAGTCTTGCCCTGGTTCCTGATTTATGGCAAGTCAAGCTAAAAGCCCACTACCAGGCTTGCTGATTGTAGTTGGCTTCCCAGCTCCAGTGCTTGGGAATTCTGCCCACTCAGGCACCCCCATTCTTTCTGTGACCCTGGGGATCCTGAGATCACACTGTCCTCCTAGGATTCTACCTGCTTTGCCACTTGAGCACCTTTCAGGCAGGGATGTCCTTCCATCCTTCATGGGAGCAGCTTCTAAAAGTTCCAATTTTGCACTTCTGTAGCTGGCTTATGGAAGCTCCCTCCCCCTGCCAGTTATTTTCTGATATATCCCCTCAGATTCACTTCTCCTTACCTCCCACCTTGTAAAAGTGATCACTTTTCTATTTGTAGAATTCCAGCAATTTTTCTCTTAGATATCAGGTTAAATTCACAAGTGCTCTGATTTATACATATCTAGCTGAATTCAAGGGACTAGATGAACCAAGGTCCCCTACTCTTTTGCCATCTTCTCTCCTCCCTGTTAGTGCTCTGATCCTTGTATCTTTGCTGTTTTTTGTTCAGGTATGTCAATTCCTGAAGGAGAAGTAATAGAATTTCCTACTATCACTGTAGAATTTCTCACTGTAATTCTATTTTTGCTGCATCAGTTTTGAATGTCTCATTAGATACATTCACGTTTATGATTGCTATGAATTATCATTATGTCTGTCATATTTTATCCATTTCATTATAACCTCCCCCCCTTTTAACTTTGATAATACTGGATTTTCAAAGTCTGTTTTAACTGATATAGCCATTTCAGCTTTCCTAAGCTTACTGTTTGCATAGCATATATATATTTTTTGCATCTATTTCTTTTTGATCTGGTTGTGTTTTTATAATTAAAGTGTCTCTTTTGTAGACAGCATAAAGTTGGGTCTTGTTAGTACTTACTTTGTCAGATAATCTCTGCCTTTTTATGGGAAAATTTATTCCATTAGCATTTAATATAATTATTGATATAGTTGGATTTGGTCTAATATTTTATTATTTATTTTCTGTTTGTCTTTCTGTGTTTTGTTCCTTTGCTCTCCCCTTTCTATCTTCTTTTAGATTCTTTGAATACTTTCAGAACTTCACTTTAATTTATGATGACTTCTTAGCTATGTCTCTCCGTACTTGTTTATTTATTTATTTTTTCGGTAATTGTTCTTGGGATTACAATATGCATCCTTATGTTTTCACAATACTTAGAATTAGTATTATATCAATTTATATAAAATGTAGAAATCTTGAAACTGTGCAGACCCATTTCCCTTCCACCGTCATGGTGGTTGCCCCATTGGTGTTGTTTCATGTAATATACCAAATAACATTATAAATTCCCTGATGCAATGCTATACTTTTTGTTTTCAATAGTAACTTTTTAAAGAAAATAAAGAAAAAATTATTTTTTATATTTACCCATATATTTATCTTTTCCAATACTCCTCATTTATTCCTGACAATCCCGATTTCCCACTGAGTCCATTTTCTTCAGTCTCAAAAATTTCTCTTAACATTTTTTATAATACAGGCCTGGTTTTTATAAATTCTCTTAGTTTAACTTTAGCTGAAATGTTTTTGTTTCATCTTAATTTTTTCTAAGATTTTATTTATTTATTTAAGAGGGAGAGACAGAGTGAGCATGAGAAGGGGGAGGGGCAGAGGGAGAAGGATGGTCCCTGCTGAGCAGGGATCCTGATGTGGGACTTGATTTCAGGATCCTGAGATTATGACCTGAGCTGAACACAGACACTTAACCGACTGAGCCACCCAGGCACCCATGTATCATCTTAACTCTTGAAGGTTGTTTTCACTATTGCAGAAGTCTTGATGGACAGTTCTTTTATTTATTTATTTATTTTTCTTTCAGAATTTTAAAAATGTTGTTCTGGCCCCATAATTTCTGATGAAGTGCTGATAGCTCTTCGCTTGATTGTTCTCTATTTATAAAGTGTTGCTGTGTTCTGGCTGCTCTCGTGATATTCACTTTTAATTGAATTTATTTTGGCTTTTCTGTTTATGTTTGTTTTCTACTATCATGTCCCCAGGCATGGGGTTGGCAACCACTTTTATCATACAGCCAAAGTGAAGATCATCATTGGTGAGACAGGATAACTTTTTATCCTGTTTATCCTGATTTATGAGTTTATCCTGATGAGACAGGATAAGCTTTTCTTACATTCCTTTAATATAATATTGTGAAATGTTCAGGAAAAAAAAAATCAAGTAACCTTCTAAAAAATAATTGGCCTATAACTTTCAAAAAGCAGGGTCATACAAGTAAGAGACATACTAAAGAACTGTTTCATATTGAAGGAGACAAAAAGACTTGACAGCTCAATGTAACATGTGATTCTAAATTGGATTATTTTATCCTATACGTCACTTTGGGACCTATAGATGAAATTTTGAATAGGATCCAAGGCCTAGATGGTAGAAAGTTTCAATGTTAGCCTTCTGATCTTGAAGATTGTATTGTAGTTATGAAGAAGAATTTTTTTTTCTTAATATAAGGAAATATAAAATATAAGGAAATATAATTAATTATAAGGAAATACACACTTAAAATAATCAGAAAAGATACTTCAGGTTGGCAATTTATTCCCAAGTGGTTTGGAAAAGAGGGAAAAGTTTGGTTGGACTGTTCTTGCAACTATTCTGCAAGGTTATGATTGTTTCAGTGTAACAAAAAATATTATAAAGTTTTCCATAATCAGAAATAAATTTTATTAAAATAACAGAAACTCCAAAAGGAAAAAGTTGGCTAAGAATAGCACCAAATTATAATGTTTAGAAGTATCACACCACAAATTTAGGTAAAACTGGAGTATTTGGATTAGTTAACAAGTGAACTGACTTTCTCTTTTTTATTTGATGATGAAATAAGAATTTTAGTTCATATGTTCAGTAGGTAACAAAAATTTACAATTTTCATTTTATTATCTAAAATATCAAGCAATGTTTCATTTTCATTAAAATTCTAATATGTTATTAAAATTATGATATGTCTCTGTTATTTTATAATAATTTTACTATACAGTTATATTTGACAGTGACCCAGTGAGATTTTGGCATCTTCTTTGGGTATGTAATTGATAAATATCTATATATTGTGTTAATGGTACTAAGTAACTGATGCATTAGCTATCTGTTAGTTACTGATGTGCTAGGTAGGTAGGTTACTTTAAATGATTAATTCTACAATGCTAAATAATATAGAAATACATTGACATTAATTTTTTTTCTAAATATCACTATATGTAATTAAATTACCATTAGCAAAGTCACTGGTTTAAGTGTACACTGAAATAGAGATATTCCATTAAGCAAAAATGTATTAATATTTATCCGGGAATTGAGTTTTGACAGATAATCCCAGATAATCTAAATACAGGTTTATTAATTTAACCTTTCCAAGTGTGTTGTTCCTTAACCAGATTTATGTTGAACAACTTCCCCATAAGAACAACAGTATATAGATTCTTTAATTTCTAGTGAATTCTTATTCAGTGTGTTAACTCACAAAGAAGCTTGGGATTTTCACAATAGTCACATTACCATATTGAATAATGCAAGTAACTTGTACTTTCTGCACATAAAACCTAGCAGATGTTATGAAGATACTTAATTTTGCCTTGTTATCAGAAAGTAGACTAAAACTAGCATAGTCTATTATACCCAGAATCTCCATTTTGCTCACATAGACAATTGTACTCATTAATATCATCTAACTGAAAGTAAGTACAATACAAACTTCTTCTCTTACCAATTAGTAAAATCAACTACCCAGTGCTTTCCAAACCTGCTTATTTTATGTTATTTTGGAATATAGAGGCAGGCTTTAGAGATTTCACAAGTTAGAAGGACTAAGACCAAAACAATGAAATCCAGACTATATCTTTTTAAAATAATTTATATATTGTACTTCTTTGATTCTGAAAATCAAGTAAAAAACAGATTAAAGAGTCACTTCGAAAAATTAAATATTTTCTTGAAAAATAAGTTTTTATAAAATTATAGGAATTTTCCTGGGCACTCCAACATTTGTAGTCTTCATGAAGAACTTCCAATCTTGTCTTCAAATGACCATTGCCATTACCAAGCTGGATATAATGTTGGATTTATAATGGGCCCCTCTTCAATTTTTTATGTTTTTAGTAATATCATTTATGTTCTCTCTTTTAATATATTTCCTTCTGGAGAACAGTCATTTTCACTATCACTTTGGGAAGAATGAATCCCAACCACTAAATCATTGAGTACAAAGATAATTTGATCGTTTGCCAGCAAGAGACCAAGAATATAAAGAGAAAAGCAGGGCTACCAGTTCTCTTTAGGGCACATGTCTGTAACCTTCACCAAGTTGTAAAATTGTTAAAATTAAGGATAACATCTATATTCATCTTGACCATTGACCTGAATGCTCAGGTCAATAGTATGCTATTTCAATTAATGTCAACTAATTTTCTTTGGAATTCCACAGCCAAGTGATATGATCATATTTAATCAACAATGAAGCTAGACCTTCATTCTAAGACCAGAGATTTGACAAGTATAAGTCTGTGGAGAGAAAATTCTGTAAATTCCTAACCTTGAAGACCAAAAGGTAAGAATGGAAAAATGGGGACGCTTTCACCAGATAATTCTACTGCATTTCTCCCATATTTTTGAAATTAAAAAATGCAACTTATTTTTATTATTTAAAGTTAAACTTGGATTTTAACTAGTTTGATTTATTCTGGCCTCTTCCTAGATGAAGGAAAGCAGGGTTATAATAAGTGTTTTGTGAGGGAGGCAGAAGGGCCTGGCATTAGAAAAATCATGCTTAAGTCCAAACACAGGTGTTCACTACTTGTGTAACCTTGACCTGTTTCCATGCTCTCTCTGAGACTTGTACCTCCTCCAAAAATCTAGGATGAAAAACACCTTTTATGAGCTTTATTGTGAGAACCAGAAATGAACTATGAAAAGAGCCTGACTTTGACAGATGCATAAAGAAAAAGTTATGTCTCATTTCAGCACTGTCTTTTTAACCATATGTATGCCCGACATCGCTCATTTCTCCCAGAGCTCTTATCTCCAACGCTTTCTTCACTGTCATGTTGAGAAGTGGATGCACCTTGCCTACTCTGTCCCCTTCACTGGAATTGATAAAGGCTCAGATGAGGCCTTGGGTTTGGTGGGAGGTCAAGACAAGAAGCCTGGGAGTTGGAAGTAGCCACAGGAGAGGCATCCACTGGATGTCCAAGGAAGCAAAATTCCTTAGCACAACTCTGTTGCGCTAAGCTGTTCAAATGTGTTGTCTACTTTGTAGAGCAGGTAGTGTTATCCTAAGTAACAGTGGGTGTTATGCTGCTGGGGGGGGGCAGTCTCCCAGACATTTCCAAATGTGCACAGATTGTCCACAGTCCCAAATTTATTCTTCTTCCTGGAGGCTTTATTGGATGAATGACCACAGTGGAAAACTGAGATTCCTTTTCGTGCATGTCTTTTTTTTTTTTAAATGGCATTTCGCTTATCTTTATCACTCATTCAGAAAATCTTCAAGCCCCACCAACTCTACATCGAATTATTTCTCAGATCCATCCCTCTTCTTGGTCTCATTCACTTCTGTATTTGCTCAGAGTCTCACTACTTCCCATCGATGTTACAGACCCTTACTGCCTTACTTCCCTCAATCTAGGCTCTATACTCTTGCCAAGGGGGGAAAAAAATTAAATGCATGAAGTTTCTTACACAGTATATTCTCTAATTTTTTTTTTCTTACTCTGAGATCCAAATCCAAACTTCTAAGCTGGGCTACAAGAGCGTCCTCTTGTCTCTCCAACCATGAGTCTGTTCCTGCTAGTCTCTGCGCACCGTCAAAGCAGTCCCTTCAACTTTGGTCTTCTGTATGGGACCATGTACAATGTCCTTCACTTGCCACTTTATTGTTTAATTATGAGGATGTCACTTCAGCTGTGAAACTTTAAGTTCAGAGTTGAACTTTCAGAGTTGATTTCAGAGTTGAAATCTCCCAGAGTACTCTAAGTTTGCCACCCTCTCGGACTTACTCTCTATATCGTCATCATATGTCCTTCTTCCTCACTGTCCCAGAACTCCTGGAAGTAACCAAAATTACTTCTTTTATATCAGTTTCTCCAAAGCCTAGCTTCATCTCAGTGACTAGAGGCTTCATACAAAGTTTTTACCAATCAAAGATTGGAAGTCATGAACGTGGGCAGTTTATATGTCTGTTTTAAATAAACTAATAAATGGCAAGTAAGATATACCTATTATTCTCAAAATGAAAGGAATTAGGTACTGATTTTAACACCCAGGTTTTTTCCCCTTCCTTTCTGGAAACTTTAATAAAACAGAAGAGAAGAAATTTATATAATGCTCCCTTTGAATACCTAAAGACATATTTTTATTGCCCAGAAATTTTTTTGGTGTACATCATATGATTGAAAGAAGAAATGTATTCTTTCTTTTTTTTAAGGTTTTTATTTATTTGACAGAGACACAGCGAGAGAGGGAACACAAGCAGGGGGAGTGGGAGAGGGAGAAGCAGGTTTCCTTGAGCAGGGAGCCCCATGTGGGGCTCGATCCCAGGACCCTGAGATGATGACCTGGGCTGAAGGCAAATACTTAATGACTGAGCCACCCAGGTGCCCCAAGAAATGTATTCTCTTCCCGTACATCTTGTTCTAATGTGAGCTTGATTGATGCTTCAAGACAGGTTCCCAACCCTTCTGGTGGAAGGTCTTAGTCATCAGGGGTGTGTGCTGTCTGGGAGATGCAGGGCTGTTTCCTCAGATGATGAGTGCTGAGTGTACCAGGGACTTTTTGACAGGGGTACAAATAATATTGTGCCTGAGCTTCATCGTTTCTCCTCTAATGACACAAGAAATAAATTTTCACTTTACACTTACCTTTTAGAAATGCTTGAGGGAGAAATAAATTAATTGATTGCCCAAGTTCACAGGGAAAAGAAGGAAGAAATCTGGTGTTTATCTGTTTCTATGAATGAAATCGTATGCTGATTTAATACATTAAATAAATATTCTGCAAGATTTGGCTGTTATTTGTCATTGCACAAAGTTATAAAATTCGAGATGGATTACTCCTATTTTTTTTAAGATTTTATTTATTTATTTGTCAGAGAGGGAGAGAAGAGAGCACAAGTAGGGGGAGAAGCAGGCAGAGGGAGAAGCAGGCTCCCTGCTGAGCAGGGAACCCATTGTGGGACTAGATCCCAGGAACCTGAGATCATGACCTGAGCAGAAGACAGAGCCATCCAGGTGTTCTGAGATGAATTACCCTTAAAAGAAAGACTCCCTTAATGTATTTTTTTTTTAGCCTTATATCTTTAAAAATATATCTGCCCATTTGAAGGCATAGTGTTATACTATACTATATACTATACTATACCTCTGTATAGTTTGCAAATTATTCAGGTAAATACAAAATCAGTGGTGTTGTGGGGTGTTGTGGGTGTTCATGAAGAGGGCCAGGCTCTTGTTAAGATGCTACTTCTCCATAAAAATATAAAAATGAAAATTTCTTAAGTCTTTAAAAAATATATACAATACAATTGGATTTCTATGGAGGTTAAATTTCCATTTCAGTTGAAACATATTTTTTTTCCCAAAATCAAATTTTGAAAGTAAATTTTCTATATTTTATAATAATATATGTAAATCCAAATATCCAACCATGAACAAGTCAAAGTCACTGTTTTCCTCTTTAAATGCATTCTTGTAAAGGTATTATATTAGTGCTTCTCACATGCTCTGACAGCTTCCCTAACTCATTTTGGAAAGGATGTTTCTTTGTGAGTCATGGTAATAAATTAGAGCATCAAAGTTTTCACCAGAAAATTAAAAGGTCCTGGTTGCACAGCCAAACTTATTCTAATGTTGCAGCATTTAATATATTTCACATCTTTTAATATCATTTTTTTTTTCCTGGTAGGATCATTTAGTCATCTTTTCAAGTCTAAGAATCATAGGACAGTCCACAAGTTTCAACAATGACATTGTCACTAAGACAGTTCATTTTAAAAGATGTTATTCATTTATTTGAGAGAGAGAAAGAAAGAGAGAGACAGAGAGAAATAGAAAGAGATAGCGAAAGAGATAGCAAGAGAGAGAGCACAAGCAGGGAGGAGAGGGAAAAGCAGGCTAAGCAGGGATCCCAATGCAGAGCTCGATCCCAGGAACTGAGATGAAGGCAGACACTTAGCCAACTTAGCCATCCAGTGTCCCCTCATTTCAAAATCCTGAAATTAAAAGAGAGAGGCAGAGAGGCAGCGAAAGAGACAGAGAGGAAAGAGGAATAGAGATTAGGAAGAGGGAGGAACAGGGGATAGAGATCAGAATCAAAGCAAGTTATTGAATCTACTTTGAATAACTTGTAACAACATGAGTCCTTTGCTTGATACGTATTGTGCCTAACCGATGAGTAGAGATTTTAATTTCAAACCTCTTACTGAACATAAGTATGACTCTGCAAGATTCCATATGAAATTTGAAGAGATCCAGAAAACTATTGAAAGACAGTTTCTGAAAAACCACATAAATTAAATAAAAAGTTACATTGCTTTGAGGGGAAAAGAAAACTGCAATAAAGAGAAAACTACCAAATTTCAGACTCTAATTACGGCAAAAATACCTGAGTGTATTTTAAATATATTTGATTACTTATTCACCACAGTGTATGTTTTGCGTATCCCAAACCTTATTTCACAGTATCACATTTCAGAAAAAGAAAGTCACATTAAATCAAAATGTTTTGGCTCAACTTGACTTTGCATGGGGATGCAGCATATGTTTTACCAAGGTTTTCATCAAAATTGAGTCATTGTTTAAAGGCTTAGAAACAAATTTTTTTGCTGTTGGATTTCATTTATTGATAACGTTTGTGTACCCTCCAAACGAAGGGAAAGGAAAAAAGCGAACGACGTGTTATTTCTGGTGTTACAAGATAATGACATTCTTGCCAAGTGCCTCAGTGGGAGCCCAGGTCATAGGGCGGCGTCAGCACCTGGTTTATCTGGAGACATCACATGAGTGGCTGTTGACCTTGGGAACGAGATCGTAGTTGGACTGACTGACCATTTAGGTCACCTTCAATACCCAGGCATGGTTCCCTCGTCTTCTCCACAGATCAACAAAGTCCACAGAAATGATTACCTGAGCTATGCTGCTCCATTTTTTTCAAGCCACATATAGAAGAAGGCCGAGAATAAAAAAACAAAGTTAAGACACAAAAGAAAGAAGCTAAATAAAGCGCTGAAACCTTCATATATAACTAGATAAGTCTCAATCAACAACCAAGCTTAATGACATATTTACATTGGCCAATTCCATTTGGAGAGGAGTCGCTTGGCTCAGCAGCATAATGGTAGCGAGAGGAGAAACAGATGAGCGATCCAGCCGACCAAAGAAACAGGTTGTAAACAAAACTTACCGGTGACTTTTATAATATTTTTAAAAATGTCTTTCCAATATGCTCAATATTTTAATGATTTTAGAATTTGCAATTTAAGAAACAGAGCCTTCCCCCACCTGCTAGCATATTACATAAAAGCTTAGTGAAAATTACTTGTTTTTACATCATTCTCAGCTCTCAATACCGGCTGGTATTTGTAGTTCTTTCTAGGTCTCTATTCACTTAAAATTATATTTGAATGAACTCAGAAAAAAAAATTAATATCATGTATGTGTTTGTAGAGCCATCCCTATTTTTATTAAATCACAGTTCATCAATAAATCTATGAAAAATGGGAATCTGGCCCGTTAAGTTCCAGGGCAAACATTCAGATGCGTATCATGATATGGCAATAAAAATTACACAGAGTAAAAGGAAGAAAAGCAAAGAGAGAAAGTAACAGGGATGTAGTCTCCATTTCAGACTTTCCTTAACGTCCACACAGAACTTGAACTTCCACTTGGATGTTCACTTGGTGTTAGGCGGCACAGTCAACAAGAAAAGGACATACGTTGAAAATTTGCTTTTCAAAACAGATGCCCTTCTAGTCAGCTGGCGCTCAGACAGCCAGCTGGCAGCTTGAGGCAGCGGGCGTGGTCGGAGCTCAAGTCTCCAGAGAAATGGTCACCATTGCAATACGTGCTGATCAACAGCCTATCTCCATGGATGGGTATCCATAGTCTGGCTTTCCACTACAGCTGTAAATGGGGAAGCACTTCCAGATGTCAGCTGTTGTCAGAAAGAGGGAGTGGGTGGAGCATATGCAAATACATTAAAATATCTAGTGGATGGGGGAGAGGTGGTAGGAGGGGCAGAGAGACTAGAATGAGTGAAATGAGAAAAGTCACTCAAGAACCAGCTCCATTGGGATGCCTGGGTGGCTCAGTGGGTTAAGCCGCTGCCTTCGGCTCAGGTCATGATCTCAGGGTCCTGGGATCGAGTCCCACATCGGGCTCTCTGCTCAGCAAGAAGCCTGCTTCCTCCTCTCTCTCTCTCTCTGCCTGCCTCTCCGTCTACTTGTGATCTCTCTCTGTCAAATAAATAAATAAAATCTTAAAAAAAAAAAAAAAGCCTCTGCCTTTGGCTCGGGTCATGATTCCAGGGTCCTGGGATCAAGCCCTGCATTGGGCTCTCTGCTCAGCAGGGAGCCTGCTTCCTCCTCTCTCTCTGCTGCTTCTCTGACTACTTGTGATCTCCATCTGTCAAATAAATAAATAAAATCTTTAAAAAAAAAAAAAAAAGAACCAGCTCCATTTTCTTAGAGAATGGATTCTTGGGAGAATCCATTTTCTTACACTTTTTCAAAAACTTCTCAGGCTTCCTAAATTTTTTTCACTGTGATTTCTTTCTGTAGGGATTATGGCACTATTTTAAGACAAACATATTGGGGCACCTGGGGGGCTCAGTCAGTTAAGCAACTGCCTTCTGCTCAGAGTCCCCGCATGGAGTCCTGCATCAGGTTCCCTGCTTAGCAGGGGGTCTGCTTCTCCCTGTGACCCTCTCCCCTCTTGTGCTCTCTCTCTCACTCTCTCTCTCAAATAAATAAATAAAATCTTTTAAAAAAAGATAAACATATCAATTCAGTTTAGATATATATTCATGCAAAGTAAGTATAAATTTACTGTTATGTTTTTGTTTATGGAATCCAGAGGTGTCAAAGATTTGAACTTAAAAAAATATCCATGAAGAGTTTAAAAATCACTTTGAGGCTGTGTCATTATTTTTGGGACCATCTGTTTGTTTGTTTTTTTTAAGATTTTATTTATTTGACAGAGAGAAAGATCACAAGTAGGCAGAGAGAGGCAGAGAGAGGAAGGGAAGCAGGCTCCCTGCCTAGCAGAGAGCCCAATGTGGGGCTCGACCCCAGGACCCTGGGATCATGACCCGAGCTGAAGGCAGAGGCTTTAACCCACTGAGCCACGCAGGCGCCCCTTTTGGGACCATCTTAAATTAACTCACACATGCACAGGGGGTCACCTCTCCATTCTTATGGATTTCTTTTACAATTCATCATGGTGGGTTTGTTGTTGCTGTTGTGTTGGAGGGGAAAGACATAAAGACATAAAGAAAAAAGTTATGTACATTAAAGTCATTAGTGTTCACCTTAATTCTATAACTTATATATTAAAAAAAAAAAAAACTGTTGGAAGGTCATCCGTGGTCAGTTTGCTAGATTAAAGATGTAAAGTGTTGGAGGGCCTGGGTGGCTTAGTTGGTTAAGTATCTGCCTTTGGCTCGGGTCATGATCCTGTTGTCCTGGGATGAAACCCCGCCCCACAGCTCCTGCTCCTTGCTCAGTGAGGAGCCTGCTTCTACCTCTGCCTGCCACTCCTCTTGCTTGTGCTCTCCCTCTCTCTGGCAAATAAATAAATAAAATCTTAAAAAAAATAAAGATGTGAAGTGTTCCCCAAAATATGCTATTCAGAGAAAAACCAGCATAATCCAGGGACTCAGAAACCCTTGCAGGGTTGGTCGCCATAAGCAAGCAGTGAGTTTCCTTTTGTGAACGAGGAATCATCACAACTGTTACTGAGGACCCCATCTTGTCAGGCACATTTATATCATTTATTTCACTTAAGCCTCAAGTGGTCCAATAAGGTGTTTCCACCTACTGTGATATCATATTCAAATATGTCCCTCGCCCCTTTGTGCCCTATGTTTGCGGGTACCCAAACCATGGCTTTGCCGCTGAGATCCTGTGCCTTTTCTCTTTGTAGAAAAAATAATCTTAAAGGCACATAACACTACCACTCTTGGCTAGGGATTTCATCAAGATGTTTCCACAAACCTCCTTCTCGTTCTCTTTACCACAATGACCAGAGAAGCAGCAAAATGAAAATGTGAGCAGATGTGGCTTTGGAAATCTCTCTTTCTCTCTCTCTCTCTCTTTTTTTTTAATATATTTTTTTAACTTTTTAAGTTGAAAACTTGGGAGTTTCATAATTATGTTAGAATTTAGAGAAAGTAAATTACACTCCCAAAGTGTGCATGAGACCCAAGATTCTCATTGGGCTCTGAAGCCCATGTTTGGAATTCACCATTGGAGGCGATGGGAGCTCCAACTTTCTGCTACCGACCTGTGTGACCTCGGATGACCCAGTGGGCAATTTATGATTTGTAACTTTAATCTGAATGTTTTCTGTCCTGAAGTATGTCAGGACATCTTACATATTCAGTTTCATGCTTAAGTTTTCTTCCAAGGCCAAGAGGATTCTCTTGCCATTTTATCATTGTATGGAAAATTTATTTCCAGGCTCTGAAGCAGCTTGAAAGTTCTTTTTTTTTTTAAGATTTTATTTATTTATTTGACAGACAGAGATCACAAGCAGGCAGAGAGGCAGGCAGAGAGAGAGAAGGAAGCAGGCTCCCCACTGAGCAGAGAGCCCGATGCGGGGCCCAATCCCAGGACCCTGAGACCATGACCCGAGCCACTGAGCCACCCAGGCGCCCCTGAAAGTTCTTATAAATGTTGTGGGGATGCTGCTCTATGTTTCACTCAGTTTTTTTTTTTTCTTCCTCCCATTTAAAAAGCCTTGTTACTCACTGTCGTGTAGTATCTGCATGCCATACTCCATTTTTTCTAAACATCATTAATACTCGAAAGACAGAAGATTCTGAAAAATTCTTCTTCCCTTGTTAGTGGAGACAGTCTGAGAGTCTGTTTTCCACATTAAGGTAGGTATAGTCTTTAAATGAGCATGCTGCTCAAACTTCAGCAAAAAGAATAGGAATCATTCATTATTATGTTACATGTATGTGTCATGGACTGAATAATTCTGTGGTTCAGGTTTTACTTATAAGCGATATATACATTAGACACCCAAATATCACTATGGAGGCACGTCAGTCCTCATAGCCTTCCCCGTTATATGTACATTTGCATGTGTATGTAACCTGTCTGCAATTCTAGTAAAAACAGGATGTACCTTTTCTGTCTTTGACTGAATGTGTCCAGCAGCAAATTTAGTTGTTACCTAGAAAAAACACTAATGGTGCCTCAGATCGATCAATGCTTTAATGTGTCCAGGTATCAAACGCTGTTTCTTGGGCACATGAATCTGACACCCAACTACATCTTTTATTTATGTATTTGCCCTGGAAAAAATGATTTCTTAGTCATTCATATAAAATCCATTTTTGTTCCCCTTCCTTCCTTTCTTCCTTCTTTCCTCTTTCTCTGTTTCTCCTTTACTTTCTTTCCTGGCTGTCTGCCTTATTTTAATAACTACAGGTTCTAGAACTTAATGGTACCAATTCATTGGTGAGGAACTACATTCCCTTGTTGGTAATTATGCCATTTAAATGAGCAATTTTCACTTACTATATTGTGGGAGAGGAGAACAACACTATCGTTTGTTTTTTCTTTTTTTTTTTTAAGATTTTATTTATTTATTTGACAGAGAGAGAGACAGCGAGAGAGGAAACACAAGTAGGGAGAGTGGGAAAGGGAAAAGCAGTCTTCTTGATGAGCAGGGAGCCTGGTGCGGGGGTCTCTATCTCAGGATCTGAGCAGAAGGCAGATGCTTAAGGACTAAGCCCTCCAGGCGCCCCAAAACAACACTATCTTTTCAATGAAAGAACAGTGAGTATAAAGTTTCACTGAATGTAAATGCTATAAGGAATGACACCCAACCTGTGACATTTGGTTTGGCAGACTCAAAATCTCTCACAAGCTGGAATTTCTCTATTGAGGAAGAAAAGACAGTCATAAACATGGGGAAACAGGGGCGCCTGGGTGGCTCAGTCATTAAGAGTCTGCCTTCGGCTCAGGTCATGATCCCAGGGTCTTGGGATCGAGTCCTACATAGGGTTCCCTGCTCTGCGGGAAGCCTGCTTCTCTTCCCACTCCCCCTGCTTGTGTTCCCTCTCTCACTGTGTCTCTCTGTCAAATAAATAAATAAAATCTTAAAAAAAAAAACACGGGGAAACATATTCTATTCATTTGTGGATGAAATATCATTTTCTTGATTATCAACTTGCTTTCAGAAATAATTGTTTCAATATTGTAATTATCTACTATGCAATGGATATCCACCATGAGAAAAATAGAACGGGATGATGATTACAAAGGTGCAAAGTGTGATTTTTTTGTATCAGAATTAACATGCGTATTGTTGATCAAGTAGAAAAACTACTTTAAATGGTCCATGGAGGGGCGCCTGGGTGGCTCAGTTCTTAAGCAATGATCCTAGGGTCCTGGGATCTAGCCCTGCATCTGGCTTCAGCAGGAAGCCCGCTTTTCCTCTCCCACTCCCCCACTGTGTTCCCTCTCTCACTGTGTGTATGTGTGTGTGTCTCTTTCTCTGTCAAATAAATAAATAAATAAAATCTTTAAAAATAAATAAATAAATGACCCATGGGTGTAGTGAGATCTGTACCCTCAGTGCTTGTTTCTTGACTCTGTCTAGGAGTCATTCATTGCCTGTTTGGATCCTTCGGCCGAACCCAAGAAAAGCTGCTTTAGTTCACTGTGTCAGTGGGAATGTCATACAGAAGTGCTTACACATTTACAGTAATAATTACTAGGCGCTGAGGTCATTCTCACATAATAACAATAAATGTATATGGCAAAAGAATCCTACCAGAAGGAGACACAATTCCAAGACTCGTTGATATTGGGGAAATAACCTGTTCCCTTTCTCTCCTTGCCAGCCCTTCATCACCTAAATTATAGTTTCATTGTACAATTAAATACTGTGCTTTTTCTCCCAATTCTTGAAACTATCTTCTGGAGGACTTACCAGTCAGATAAAGTGGTGATGGTTTTTGGTCTCCCTCGTTCAGCTGCCATTCTCCCCAAACTAAAGCTAAAACATGGCCCAGTGGAATCTTCCAACCTCTCTATATTTGAAAAGAATTGTAACCAGTTGCAAAAGATATTAAGAGAAAATGAAACCCTGTTTGTTATGGGATACTGTTTTTTGGTTTTTGTTTTTAATCATTTTGCCCAGGGTCTAGAAATAGTAACTTGTCATAAGAGTGGGTGGAATTTGCATCTGTGTTGATTTGTCATTTTCCTAAAGGATGGAAATTCCCATGGAGCAAAAGAAGCATGGGGGACACTGAAGAAATGGCCCGGGGCTTGGCCTTTGTCTGGCAGAGGTAGGGGAAGGTCAAAACAGACTTTTTCTTGGTTATATATCTTAAAGCCTTTAAGAGGTTAGTTGAAAAGGAGCTCACCTTAAGTCTTTTGTTAGGAGTCAGAACCCCTTCACCCTCCACTCACCACTGCTCCCCAACTTCTGTCATCCCTCAACTCCACCGAAATCTGTGGCGCACCTGGAGGGGTCTTTGAACGAGATCATTTCTCCCAGTGTTTAACACTTGCCACAACTCAATGCCCCCAAGCCTCTTCCCATCCACTTGGGGCCCCAGAAATAGCACTGGATTTCTATAAATTAAAAATACTGTGCATGTTATGTGTGTATGTGTGCAGTTGTGAACGTGTGTTGACATTTTCATGAAAAAAACAATTTTTAAAAAGGAACAAAAACTGGAGAATTTTGCATTTTTGGTGTTTTTTTTTTTTTTTTGTATTTGCGCAGACCATTTTAGGATTTTCAGTCTCAACAAAACACTATTAAAACGAAGAATCTAGTAAAATATTTGTGCATGTACTGCTAAACAATTCTAGCAATTTTATTAAGCAATACCTTTATTATTTTTGAATATTCTTAACAGACTGGAACAAAACATTTTTTTTATTCAAAACAAAATATGCATACTGTACGCATGTCGCAGGGTTAAGTATGATGCAGAGATTAAAGTTTGTTTGAACAAAAACAAATACCGGGGGAATTTCATAGCTATAAAGTTAATAACTAAATTTTGTTCGCTACGAGGACCTTTTCTATGGTTTTCCTTCATCTCCCAGCTACACAGCAAACACATCTGAAGAGCACTTCCCAAATGTAGTTAGAGTATAGGAAGGAATGTAAAGTGTTCTTTTTTTTTTAATTATTTGTTTTGTTTGTTTGTTTTTTTAAAAACAGCCCTTGTGAACTCTTCCTTCCACTGATTCTACTGTAAACTCATAAAAGCCTTTTTTTAGAAAGCAAATTCATACACACTCAGCAGGTGAAATGTTCCCACAAAAAGAAAAAATACAAACAGAGCGATCTGATTTCTCCTCTTCTCATCGACTACCTAGAGCGTGTTCGAAGTGACAAAATTTTTGCGCTTGAATGAAAATGGCTAACCTATTTTTTTTTTAAACAAGTTCTTTTGTGATAATGCAGAATTGCATACACTTTATACCTGGAATAATTGAAAATCATAGGTTGGGAGATACTGGGCTAAAATTCTATAGTGTCTACACTGCAGGTGTCGGAGCGTCTCTACGGTCTCCCCCACAGCCACCGAGGAGGAGAAAGAACCCAGCTGCGTGTCCTCGGTCCCTTCGTCGCCGTTCGAGGGCCCACCAGCGCCAACACGCGCCCCCGTCCTGACTCGGGGCTCAGGGCGGGCCGCAGCCACTGGACCACCAGCAAGGAGGGACAGGGCCTCGGGAGGGGAGCTGGAGCAACGTAGTTCGTGGTGGTTTTCTTTGCTTTTATTTTGTCGTCAACGTAAAAAATGTGTTAACTGTCTGATTCCGCCTACCGTGGAGAGCGCTTGTTTGTTCAGCTAAAAAGGAACCCCTAGTTCTGCTCCCGGCGGGGGTGGGGGGGCCACTGCGGCCCGGCCCGGGGGTTGCGCCCAAACAGCGGCTGCGCAGACAGACAGAAGCAAGCCGTGTTGTCTGCGGGGGAGGGGGGGGAGGGGAGGCAGGGGGGCGGGGGGAGCGGGGGGGCAAAGGGGAGGGCCGGGGGGGCGGAGTGGAGGGGAGAGGCTGGGGGGCAGGGGGGAGGCCGGGGAGGCCAGCCGGGAGGCCTGGGAGGCAGGAGCGAAGAGTTCGAGGGGGGTTTTTTATTTGTATTTTTTGTTGTTTTCTTTTTTTTGTCTTTTTTATCTTTTATGATTTTTTTTGTTGTTGTTGTTGTATTTTGCTACACCGTGAGGTCATAGCGATCATTCCTCTAATAGAAACGGACAGGACAGAGAGACAGAACTACCTGATGAACACACACGATGACTAGAAATATATATAGAGAGAGAAAGAGACGGTGGAGACTTAGTTGACCTCTGAGAAACCATCCCCCAAAATAAATCCTGTATTAACAAGTGCAAAAAAATCAACGAACGAATAAACCCGAACCAAGGGAAAGCAAATAAAACCTCCAAACATTAAAACACAGTGTATAAAATGGTGTGAGAAATTTAAGTCACTGGACAGCCTTTTCGTCGATAAAAAGCCGTGTGGGGTGTCCCCGTCCGGATCCGGGCCCGGCTTCCTCGGGGCGCGCTGCCGCAGGGGCCCCGCGGGCGGCGGCGGGGGCGGCGGGCGGGGGCGCCGCGGGGTC
>NW_019154099.1:58483561-58496147 GCF_002288905.1 Enhydra lutris kenyoni
GCCGCGGGGTCCGGCGGCGGCGGCGGCGGCGGCGGGGCGGGCGCGCGGCTACTCGTCGCGCGGCGAGGGCTCCGGCAGCGCGTGCAGGCCGCCCCAGCCCGGCGCCGTGCCGTTGTGCGCCGCGGAGGCCGCCAGCACGGTGTGCAGCAGCATGAGCACGAGCACGCACAGCCTCAGTCTGCCGGGGCCCGCCCTGCCCGCCGCCGACGCCGCGAGCGACGTCCTGTGGCCCGGGCTGCCGGGGCCCCGCGTCCCTCGCGGCGGCTGGCTCGGGCGCTCCTCTCTCCGGACGTCGCAGCACGCGGGGTCCTCGGCGGCGAGAAAGGTTTCGTAGAGCCCTGGGGGGACGAAGACAGGGGCCCGGTTAGAAGCGAGGCGGGGCTGCGGGGAGGCGCTCCGCGTCCAGACGAGCCGCCGCGGGGACGGCCCAGCCCTAGCTTCTCGCGCGCCGATGGGCGTTTGGCAAAGGGGAGCGAGTCCGGGGCCACCCGGAGGCCGAGTCCTCTGTGCCCTCAGACCCGCGCGCTCCTCCCCGTGCCCCCTGGGATTCTGGAGGTCGCGCCAGGGGACATTCTGGGTCCTCATGAATTTAGGATGGAAGGCTTCATGGGGGCGGAATGCAGAACCCGAGGTTCTGAGTCAGCTCGGTGAGCGAGGTCGTGCCACGTCCCTTTTCTTTACCGGGAATGAGACTGCGTGAGGCCGCGCACGGAGGAGCAGTAGCTACTCGAGCTAAGTCAAAACCCCACGGACGGTCGTTCTGGGAACCGCCTGTCCTCACCACTTCCTCGCCCTGCCTTGGCTCTCCTGGGGGAGCGGGCAGAGCCCCCTAAGCGTCCAAAGCGGGACCATTTCCTTTGGACTCATTTTGCAAATATTGCCCTTATTCTTCCATTTGGATCCTACCCACGAATACCTATCTTGTGCCTGGGCCGTTGTGGGAAGAGTGTCCTCGGCGTTTTGTTTCCAACCTTCCCTCCAGGCTGCCTTCCTGTGAATGTCTGTCTCGCTCGCTCTCTTCTCTCCCCTCCTCAAGGAATCTCTTCTCTCTCCCCCTTCCCCTTCCACCTGTTCCTCTACAATAAGACATTGCTCTTATTTTTAAATGGCTTAATGGATATTTTAGAAATGTTCAAAGTGATGAAAAGAATAACACACCTCATCTCTATCTTTCCAATCTTGCTACTTGCTCTATTATATAGAAATGTTAAGTAGCTACATAAACCACTCTGTATCTTTTTTAAACTTGACAGCAACATTTTCTCAAGTGTTACAATAAAGTTTCTACACAAATTTTACTATGCTATCCTTAAACTTGAAACTTTAAAAGCGAGGATAGAGTAGTTATAAGGATTAAATAAGATTTTGTAGGGAAAGAGCTTGGCTTAGAGCCTAGTGTAGAGAATCAATTTGAAAAGTTTTGGCAACTGTTTATAATAATAGCTATTTATAGTGTCTCCTTGCATCCACCTACATAATGCAATCTAAAATACTTTTCCTGGGGGCACCAGGGTGGCTCAGTGGGTTAAAGCCTCTGCCTTCGCCTCAGGTCATGATCCCAGTGTCCTGGGATCAGGCCCCGCATTGGGCTCTCTGCTCAGCGGGGGGCCTGCTTCCTCCTCTCTCTCTGCCTGCCTCTCTGCCTCCTTGTGATCTCTGTCTGTCAAATAAATAAATAAATATTAAAAAAAAAATAAAATACTTTTCCTGTCTCTTCAGACTCCTTGACCAGTGCTCCAGACATCCTCCCGGAACACAGGATACGGTCCCCACTGCCCCAGCTGTTTCTCTTCCTGGAATTTTCCCCATCGACTCATGGACTTCACTCTCACCTATGCTTCTAGTTCAGCTCCCCTGAAAATCCCTTGTGAAGTCTATACTCGGGGGCTGCTAGTGCCTTCTGTGTACCTCCTCAAAGCAGTAATTGTTATCTGTCCTTTTCAGCACAGTTATTAATTTTAGGTCAGTTTCCTTATTCACCTGTCACCTTAAAAGCAAGAACTATGTATTTTGGCTTTCTGTTCCCAATATGTAGTAGAATGCTTGAACAAAATAGATCCTTAACAAGCATTTATTACACAAATACACTCAATATATATTTGTTTAAAAAAAGAGACTCTATTAAATAAGATATTATACACTGCAATCTTCAGTTTCTTTTAAAGAAATGACCAAGATATCCTTATAATGATGCTTACAATATTCATTTCTTCTTAGGCATTCAAAGGTAAACTTCACCTTCTCCTAGATAGAATATGGAAAAAAAACTGAATTAATGAGGTCTGCAGCTCCGACATTTTTAACGTACGATATTTTCTTTTTTCATATACGATATCTCCCTAGTAGACTAATCATTTATCGAAGTTTATGTTTTCCAAAATTATATTCTATGAAGAGAATTTATAGGTAAAATTATAAGAATAGAAATCTAAAGGTCACTTAGATAACATTTTAGAATGCTAATAATGAGAATATATTTAACAATTTCGTCCAAATAAGAAGCTCTTCCAAACCTGCTCAGAAGCTACTTTGCTGATTTGTAACTAAAGTCATTTCAGAAAGAATAAGGCAGTTCATTCAGGCCAATAAATGTACTCTTCTTCCCACCCGATAAAATTCATCCTATTTCTTTTCCCCTTGTTCATCCTTTTAATAAGTTTTTTTTCAGAGTTATACATGCATATATATTAATAATCAAATAATTCCACAAGCTCTTTCTTTAAAAATGCCTCCACCTCCCCCATCCCCAATTGTTCCCTTTCAGAGGCAAATACTCAAACCTCTTTTTGCTGTTTCTGTATTTAGCTACATTTCTGTAAATAACCTGTTTGATGCTTGTCTTGATTTTTTTCTCACCTTTCATCTTTATAGACGGCCCCCCTCCCCCAGGACAAGTGATGGCAACATAATCGGGAATAATATTCATTCTTCAGCTCATATGCACCCCCCGCCCAGCCTGGTAGTACGTTCAACAAGACTCCCTTTATTAGGATGTTACAGAAACAATCCTTAACTCAGACATGCGGGAAACTTGAGTTCTCTGTGCCTTACGGCTCTGGTTTTCCTAGAGGTGACTACTTTCTTCTAGTTTCCTATATACTTAGTACTTCAAACCCCAAATACTTCCCAGTTGTTTCAGCAGAATAGGGCGCTTGATCAGATTTATCCCCTAGAGTCTTTTTCCCATCTGGACCTGTTGCTCTGATGCCTAGAAGCCAGCTACCGGCCCAACAGCCTCAGGGAACGCCCTCGTGGGGGATTCTTATGGCTTCTGTCTGTGGGTTTGCTATCTACATCCTTTCTCGACTTGGTGGACCACGGCATCTAGGATCTCCCTAAGGAAAAGCTCAGGGGAACGAATTTGCAAGATGCTGCCTGCTTAAAAGTGTGCTTATTCTACCTTGTATCTAATTGTTTGGCTGAGCATGGAATTCTAGTTCAGAAATTCTTATCCTTCAGATTTCCAAGCATGAATCCCACCTTCAGTGGTTGGGGCCCTGGGACCTGTTCTTTAATTCTCTTATCTCATCTCTCTTACTTCATGCCGTTTCATCTCTTTGCTCTACTTTCAGGAAGATTCGGTGAGCTTTATCGTGTAATGATTTTATTGAGTTTTTTTTTTTTTTCTATCACATTTTAATTTCCGAGAGCTCTTTTATGTACTCTAAATGTTGGGTTTTTCTTTTCTTTTCTTTTCTTTTTTTCTTTGAATTGACTGGTCTCATTGCACAGTTGCACTATATTCTCTTATTGCTGAGATATTTGGAGCACTTTTATTTTCATATTTTATTTCCTCCCTTTTCTCCAAGCCATTTTTTGTTTGTTTCTCTCTTATTTTTTTTTTTTTTTAAGTGGGAAGGCTGTGCATTCTTGATTGAATTGCATTGCAATCTGGACACCTAGGCAGGGTTGTGAGGGGCTGGGGAAGGGGACCCGTCTGAACTGTTTAAGATAGAGACATTTGTGCATTTCTTCCCTTTACGTCAGTCAGATTTGCCAAAATACATCCAGAGTTTTCTGTCCAGAAGAGCAAAGGCTGTGCTGTCAGTTTTCTGAGAACCAAATGGGAGAAGACCACAGGGATGAGGGAATCTCCAACCAGCATGCACACATTCTTTTAACCCACATTTTGGTTCCCTCACTCTACCTCTCCTGGTGGCACCCAACCCAACAACTTTCTCCAACCATCTCCAAAAAATAGTCCTCCCTGCATCAAGACATAGATAGTAGTCCTTCTCTGGGAAGAAGGAGAGCAACGGCTGGGTTGGGAGGGGCAGGCATGGGCTGTGGAGATCTGATGGCTTCTAAACAGATTTCCACTTTCCACCTTATGCTCTCGCTGCTGCCTCTTCCACAGTATCGACTGCCCTGAGTCCCTGTGTCTGGAACATCTGGGATGTGAATCTGGTTTGCTGGGATCCCCCTGCTGTGTCAGCAAAGGTTTCAACAAACCCTTTACTGTGCACCAATTATTGTTCTAGTTTCTAAGAGGTTTGGGTTGTTGTCTCCTTATCCAGTCTTCCTTTCTTTTGGATTTATGCCTAAAAATGATTTCTTTCCTTTTGGGTTTGCCTAGAAAACATTACTACACTTTTCTCCATCCTGTTTTGCTCTGTTCCATCTCTGATTCACTCCCCAGCTGGGAATGCTGCTGACAGATGGAAACCGTCTCTGGGCACCTGGGCAGCTAGCTCCAATCATCAGAGCATCAGTGGAGGGCTATCCCAGCTCCAGGTACAGTCCCTCTGCTGAATCCTCCTTCCCTGACCCTGGCACAGGTGCACACGGGTCTACAGCCTGCCCACTGACGTGCTTCCTGGGAAGCCTACCCAGAGCAGCTAACTCTTCCACACCATTCAAAGGCCTGTAAAAACTGGTTTCCAAATGAAAATAAATCACTTTTCAAGCAATCATCTCATTGCACAGATGTATAAGCAATTGGGATTTCAAAAGGAAAAAGGAAATTTTTAGTGAATGAAATGTTCTGATACATTTTGCTTAAAAAATGTTCTATTTGCAATCTCTAATAAATCACTAGTTGCCTTTGGACATTTAATAATAATAATAATAATGGCAATTATTATTCTATCTTATAGTGCAACCTCATGGAGATTTTTTGGAAAATTAAATCATACGCATAAATTGCTTAGAACAGTGCCTGGTAGATAGTAAAATCTCACATATTAATTATTATTCCTACTGTAACTTGGGACAAATAGTGGAATCAGAATTTATTATGAGGAAAAACTTTGAAGAACATCCAATCCAAATTCTTTTTCTGTTTCCAAGTCATATGGAAAAACCTTATTTTTCATAGTTCAGAACAATTACTTCTAGCATAGTCATTATAAATATTATCTAAGCACAGGAAAACCAAATAGTCTAAGAAAATCCTTAAAACAATCACATGATAATATTTAAATACAGTCCTTCATTACCTCAGTAATTTACCTTTTACCATCATAGATGAGACTAATTTTTTCAGATATCTGAATGAGTGATATACTTACTATTTTTCTGAATGCAAAAGTTTAAAAAACAGTAAAGTAAAAAGAAGGGGGGAAATCACCCCAAATCTGACTTCTTTAGGATGAAAAAAGAAGCAAGAAGAAACTGCTGGAATTTGTTTCCCCAACTTTTTCATTAATACAGACACCCATATATACACACAGAATATGCATGTGATTTCTAGATTTCACATGGAAAATTTTACTCTACATGTGTGACTGTACTTTACAATTTTATCCTTTATTTGATTTGTTAGTAATAATTTTAAATGTGTATATATTACTGAGATTACATATGTAACATACATATAATATACATGTATATTCTATATATACTATTATATTCAAGTGTTACTAACTAAAATAATTTATATGTCATGGAATCTATAAAACTTTCCAGATACAAGTGCTTTCTTTAAGGTAATTTGCATAATTTTACAGTTTCTTTCATGGCTATTAATCTGTCAAGGTTGTTTTGTGTCAGGTTTGATCATTCTTATTTCTCTAAAAATAGCCTTTTTATTGAGAGTTTTACATTTATTCATGTAGAGTTATACATACTTGAAGACTAGTTTTCTAATCCTCTCCTTCATTTTAATACTTTATTTCATCTTTTTTTTTGTCCCTGGTAAGATTTGCAAGTTTGTTTTTTTTTTCTTTTTTGCCCACTTTCCTTTGCATTATCAAGGATACAGCTCTTGAAGATTGATATGTTCTGACATTGGTATGTTCTGTTTGTTAATGCATCAATTTCTTAATTATCTTCATCTTTTGTTGAATTTTCTTTTATTATTCCCCTTCTAACTGTATTGATTGAATGTCCCTTTACTCATTTAAATTCATGTTTTTCCTTAATAAGTTAGTTATTGCTCTGAATTTCCATCTGAGAATGCTTCAGTCAGTTCTCTTATGTTTTAACATGCAGTGATTTTGCATATTCTGTAATTGCAATATACATTTTCCTTTTATATCTAAATGACTTAAAAGAGTGTTTTATGGCTTTTAAAAAATGTCACTGATACATTTTCAAAATGATTTTTGTCGCTAATTTCAAGTTTTATTTACCTTAATTTCATAAATGTGGCCTTTAAAAAGTTGATTTTCTCTAATTGTTTTCTTACGGTTTTTCTTCGTGCATTGTAAAATTATTATCTAATTATTTTTTGCAAGTATTAACATTGGTAACAATGCTTAGTCTTTATGTTTATATATTTTTTCCTATTCAAAATGTCATCAACTGAGATATGTGTCTTCTACAACCATTTCTGATGATTCTGATTTATACATTTGACTATTAAATCGGTAGGTACAGAAAATGAATAAATCTTCACATTTTTCACTAGACCTTTACTCTTAATCAAGGAAACATGATACTCTTTGTTCTTACAAAGTACATATATATACTTTTTTTTTTGGTGAAGTTCTATTGTTTTTGTTCCTGTCATGGTTTTCAGCATGTTTTGTCTGGTATTAATGTAAACTCCATGCATATTAGCACAGTCATTTGATATATCTTTGTCCATTATTTTAATATTTTTGGTCTCTTTATATTTCCTCTGTACTGTGTTCTACATATAAGAATTTCACAATGATCAAAAAGGAGAGTATAATCCATTTACATTTATTGTCAGACCTGTAGTGCTTGATCTTACCTTTAACATTCTATAGTAGCATTTCCAAACATTTAAAAATGTTTCTTTACCACTCCCTTTGTTTTCTATCTTTTTCTGTGTGAACATATTTAAATGTTATTTTTTCATGATTCGTTGAATGCTTGCTCTTGTTAATTCTATTAGACCTTGGCTTTTAAAACACCACACACAGGTGAACCTATATTTGTCTAATTACCAGGATCACTGGTAAGGAAATTAACAAAATTTTGTTTCCTTCAACTCCTCATTCTTTATCATTTTTTGGCTACCATCAGATGTTTTAAACCCAGTTATTGTCCAATTGCTCATAATTTATATCCTGTCTCCTATTAATTATTTATAATGCTTGCATATTGCTTTACATGGATCTCATTCCGGGATGATGGGGTTGCAATGAAGAGAAACGCATAGGAGCTAATTTAGGTGAAAAAATGAAAAGAATGAGAATAGGTGTTGGGAGTAATATTGGAAAAATTCAAGCCTTTTACTTGAAATATAAGGCACACCAGGCACCATGAAGAATAAATCACAAGACTGGCCATCAGAAAGTGACATACCCTCCACCTGGTACAGATGAGCACTGTGATCTCAATTTCCTGCTGCCCAGCTCCCTGGACAGGCAGGCTGGGCTGCCCTTTCATGCATGGGGACACACGGGACTTCATTGTTTTGTTCTTTCCGTTCAGTACCATCAAGTTGTGACACAGTCCTGGAGAGGCAAATCTGTGTGACTCATTCTGCTCATCCCCACTGGTCCAACCAGCCACAGGCTAGAGAGAGATTCCTGCAGAACGGACACAGCCGTGGACATTGTCCACTCTTCTGAAAGACACATGTAACGTCAGTGGTCAAATGCGGTGGTTTCCCCCCTGGAGCTTGTAGGATACTTCTTTCATTCTCAAAATTCAGAAATGTTGGGAATTGAATCTAACTTCTTTAATTTTGCCAGATGGGGAGAATCTCTTTAACTGGCCAAATGAGAGTGTCCTGTGGCTCAGGAAAGATATTTCCTATTATTTCTTTGATTGTTTCTTTCCTCACTTTTATGTTTCAGAATTTTTCAATGGATCACATTCCCTGTCATCATTTCTACACTGTTCATCTCTTCCTTGGACCTCATCCCTACATTCTTCATGTCCCTCACCTTTGCTTATTCTTACTTCTGGATGGTTGACACTGCACATCTATAATGTATTTGCAAATTTTCTCTGTTGCTCTGTGATATTTTCTTTTTAACCTAAACCCAGTGTCACGGTTGCCTGCTTCCCAGCCAAATTCCCTTTTCACTCTTCTCTCCTTGTTCTAAAGATTCTGTGTGTTCTTGAATTTTATTGAGTAGATGCTATCTGAAATTGCCCTAATAGTAAGTTTTCTTATATATGTGGTATATCATTCTGCTTCTCAAACTCTGTCTTCCTTCTTTCATGTAAAGTATATATTAGTTAGGTTCCATATTTCATTTTCTGTGTGTTTAAAGGTGAATCAAGTCCCCCAAAGAGATAATGTTAAAGACCTCGAACCTAGTACCACAAAATTTGACCTGATTTGGAAAGAGGGTCTTAAGAGACTTAGTCAAGATGAGGTCATCATGGGATACCTAATTCAATACGATCTATGTCCACATATTGAAAATAATAAAAAAAGAAAAAATTGGACACAGTGACAGGCATGGAAAGAGGGAAGACTGCAAACGGATGCAGGGAGAAGGTCATATGAAGGTGTGATGCACCCACAAGCCGAAGAAGATACAAGATGGCTGGCAAACCCCCAGAAGCTAGGAGACAAGTGTGGAACAGACCATCCCTCACATCCCTCAGGAGGAACCAACCCTACCAACACCCAGAATTGTGAGACATTTTTCTTACAACATCCGTAGGAAATAATATTCTGTATACTTATTTTTGAACAGAGATGTGTTTCCATTTGTCTCCAAAACAGCCATAGTGACTTTGTTATGTATTTGGTTTGACATCGCACTCCCCCAAGGATGCTGCTACAAGTGCAGTAAGGGATCCAGTGCTCTGGGTAACCTTCCCAAGTTAGTTCTGTTTGCCCAAGCCTTCTCTCAGTCTGCCTTAACACTAGATGACAACCCACCCCTCCTCCTGGGCTGCATTTCAGAAGAAGCCCAAGCCTTGTCCTGAAGGCCCCGCACAGCTGTGGAGAATATTTCTGGTCCACACTGACTTCAGGAAATCCAGAGAATGTTTGCCAGCTCTCTCTGAACTCACTCTTGTCTGTGAGCCATTTTCCTCCATGTAAGGAGTGCTGGGATCACAGAGCTCCATGTTTTACCTCCAACAGTGCTCACTCTTTCTCCTGAGAGGGAAGAATTGCAAGGAAGTCCCCCGTGTGCTCGAATCTGATTTCTATTCCTTTTGAGGAAATGGCTCAGGTTCTTGCACATGGATGTCCCCTCTCTGATGACCTAGATTTCAGGTCCCTTTGGTTATTTCACTGGAGTCAGAAGTGGGACAGTCAGATGTTTCTGTTTACTTTGCCACTTACTGTCTGCTCCTTTCCCCTCCTTAACAGCAATTGTTAAAAGTACTGAAGGATAAGACAGGATGATAACCTTTACTTATACCAACCTAGGAGAGTTTAAGTGGAATGGATTTTCATAATAAAAATAAATATTTTGAAAATAAATGGGCGATAATGGCAATGAGAAAATCATTACATGAGTATGAAAGTAAAACTACTCGAACAACATCAAAACTATAAAATGGAAAGCAAACTGTTACCCTTCTCTTCAATCCCAATCCTCTCCTCCAAGGGTAAACACTTTTGATGGATTGTTTCTGGTTTTTGCTTATTTTTGTTGTTGTTGTTGGTGTTAGGAATGATTATCTTCATGACTTTATACAACAAATTTCTTCATCTATTTCTCTTTTTTTTTTTTGAAATATTATTTATTTATTTATTTGACAGACAGAGATCACAATTAGGCAGAGAGGCAAGCAGAGAGAGAGGGGGAGAAGCAGGCTCCCTGCTGAGCAGAGAGCCTGATGCGGGGCTCGATCCCAGGCCCCTGAGATCATGACCTGAGCCAAAGGCAGAGGCTTTAACCCACTGAGTCACCCAGGCACCCCTCTTCATCTATTTCTTAATCAAGTGATTTTAGACCCACTAAGGAGCCCACTACAGTTCTCTCCTCCCTCATTGATCCCTAAATGCGGCCAATCATTGTTTTCTTTCTAAAACTACATTTTCCTCTGGGTTTATATTATATATATTAATTCTGAATATTGAAAGAAAAAAGTACATTCTGAGAATTCATTAATCCCATTTCATTACAATATTATCCAAGATCATTTAAACATTAGGCAAAGCAGATTCTCACTTTTTATGTTTCATTGATTCATAAAAATCATGGAAGTTTTAGATAGCATTCTATGTGGCCCATGATTCTCTTGTACACTTTTCCCAAGGTTCTAATTGTCTTGAATTTTGCGTAGAATCAGAAAAAAAAATGTTTCCCTTCTTTCCTGTATCACTGACGCATCCAGGCTCATAATCATTCCAGTTTCAATGTCCTAATAGGAAAAGGCTATTTTTGTTGTACAGATATTATTTTATGCTTGATTTTTCATTATACCACCACTGCGAGATCCTACTATCCTCTTTCTTAGATTACTCTTTTGTTTCACTAAAGTAAAACTTCAAGTTATGTTCCACATGGGATGTGTAGAAGGTAGACTTTCAAGAGCATCTGTGTTTAATTTAAACAAATAAACTTCATTCTCACATTCGAAAGACAGTTTGTCAGGTATATTTCCTAGTTCACAATCTCTTTGGTTCTAATAACTTTGGAGACATCCATTGGCTCTATCTCAGAGTCCGGTGCTGAGGGGAAAGCTCTAGTTGTGCGAGTTTCCTGTTGATGGAGTAAGAGCTCACCACACATTCAGCTGGGAAACTAGAGTCCTTTATCTACTTACGCTTCTGCGGGTCAGAAGTCTAGCAGGGCTGACGGGTTTCTCTGGCCTGTGTTCACAAACCAAAATCAAGTTGTTGGCAGGGCTGAGTTCCTTTCTAGAGATTCCTGGGGAGAATTCACTTCTAAGGCCATTTGGTGTGTTGGCAGAATTTGGTTCTCTCTGCTTATAGGACCGGGGTCCTGTTGTCCTCACACACTATTGGCAGAGCAACTCTCAGCATCCAGAAGCTGTCTGTCTCCACTTCTTGGTTGATGGCCCCTTTCTCTGCCTTCAAAACCAATGATGACCTGCGGAGTCCTCTTATTCTCTCTGACCTCTCCTTTTGCTTCATCTCTCTTGCCTCTAACACCGGGTCTCTGGCCAACTGTCTGCCTTTTTCTGTGGTTTTCAGGTCAGAAATGGGTCCACCAAGGTGGCCCAGGATGAACTTCCCCCCAAGGTCCCTAACCTTAATCTTTCCTGTAAAATCTCTTTGGCCATGCAATGCGTTCACACATTCTGAGGATTAGGTCATGGGTGTCTTTTAATTTATTATTTATTATTTTTTTGGGGGGGGAATTATTCCACCTACCAATCTGCCCTCTGACTTCTGAAGATTCACATCCACGTCACATGCATACCACATCCCAAGATTCCAAATGTCTGCTCCCAATACAGCACCAAATCAAAGTGCGGGACTCTCTAAACTGTAGTTCCAAATCCCTGAATCTCCTGATCCAACTCACCTAAATCAGGTATGGATGGGACTCTGGGCATAATCAGAGGGACAAAATCCTGAGACAAAATCCCTCTCCATCTATGGAAAATGCAGAAAGCAAATTATCTGTCCCCAGCATCCAATGGTGAGATAAGCACCGGCTAGGACTCACAGACACTCTGCTTCAAAAAGGAAGACGATGGAAGGGAAAAATGTCATTATGTCCAAAAGAGGTTTGTGGTCCGGTGGCACAAACTCCACATATTTTCTGGCTTTGGGAATTATCCTGGGTTCTCAGCTTCCCTTTTGGGCTCAGAGCTCTGCCCTCAGGCTCATCCTTCCTCTTTTATGATGAACAACATGTGTTTGCAGCTGAGCACTCTCATGAGCATGTCTGGGGGTGTCCAACACCCTTTCTGCCTTCCATCCTGTCTCTCCCTGCCAGCCCAGGCTGGAAGTGTTTTCACTGACATGAATTCTCAGTAATTGTGTGAGACTCTTACCTGTGTCCCAAGGACTCACTCCATCAGACAAGGAGCGCCTCCACAGAGCTTTCCTAGATAATCCCTTTGTTGTTTTTGGCCACCGCTCAGGTGGCTGAGAGGCTCTATAAGTCACACCTCTTACCTCTTCATACTCTGACCATTCAGACTTTCTGAGGTGATGGCCTTGGTTGTACCACTACACCCTCTGGTCTGTTCTGCTTTCTCCAGAGCATGCTTTCTTGACAGGGCCTTCTTTCTTTCTTTCTTTCTTTCTTTCTTTCTTTCTTTCTTTCTTTCTTTCTTT